>NC_048590.1:44134387-44386887 GCF_013265735.2 Oncorhynchus mykiss
CACGCTAAGCTTTAGATAAATCAAATTCATTCATTCCTTCTCTATGAATGCATTTGATTTCTGTAGGAACTGTGACAGGTGCGCACACACACACACACACACACACACACACACACACACACACACACACACACATACACACACACACACACACACACACACACACTTCTGAGTTTTGAGACCCATGTAGGGAGTGACTATCAGTTTATATCTATTATAAATGGTTGTATTTCCATCTCAAAGTAGTTTATCCTGAGACTAGTTCATACAGCACGACTACATGTTATTGGAAAATTTAGCAAATTCATTGAAAATGTGAAATTAATATCTAATTTACATTATGTATTCACACTCCTGAGTCAATATATATTAGAGTCACAGCAGTGGTTACAGCTGGGAGTCTTTCTGGGTAACTTTGTGGGTAACTTTGTCAAGGCTCTGGGTAACTTTGTCAAGTTGGTAGATGATAATTGCTAGATAACTGTATTTTCATGCCATAGATTTTCAAGCCGATGTACGTCAAAACTGTAACTTGGCCACTCAGGAACATTCAATGTCATCTTGGTAAGCAACTCCAGTGAATATTTGGCCTTGTGTTTTAGGTTATTGTTCCACTGAAAGGTGAATTTGTCTCCCAGTGTCTGTTGGAAAGCAGACAACCAGGTTTTCCTCTAGGATTAGCCCTATTTAGTTTATTTTTATCCTTAAAAAGACTCCCTAGACCTTGTCAATGACAAGCATACCCTTAACATGATGCAGCAACCACGAAATATGAAAATATGGAGTGGTACTCGGTGATGTGTTGTGTTGGATTTGCTCCAAAACATAACACTTTGTATTCAGGACAGTTCATTTCTTTGCAGTGTTACTTTAGTGCCTTACTGCAAACAGGATGCATCTTTTTTTACATTTTTATTCTTTACAGGCCTCCGTCTTTTCACTCTGTCATTTAGATTAGTATTGTGGAGCAATTATAATGTTGGTGAGCCATCCTCAGTTTTCTCCTACTACAGCCATTAAACTCTGTAACTGTTTTAAAGTCACCATTGGGCTCATGGTGAAATCCCTGAGCAGTTTCCTTCCTCTCCGGCAACTGAGTTAGGAAGGTGGCCTGTATCTTTGTATTGACTGTGTGTATTGATACAACACCCAAAGTGTAATTAATAACTTCATGCTGAAAGGGATATTCAATGTCTGCCTTTTTAATTTTGACCCTTCTACCAATATGTGCCCTTCTTTGCGAGGCATTGGAAAACCTCCCTGGTCTTTACAGTTGACAGGACCTTACAGATAATTGTATGTGCTGAGTACAGAGATGAGGTAGTCCTTCAAAAAACATCTTAAACACTATTATTTCACACAAAGCGAGGCTTGCCATAACAAATGGGTTGATTACTTATTGATTCTAGACATTTCACCTTTTTATTTGTAATTAATTAGTAATGTGTTGTGTTACTGTGCAGGGAGTGGTTCAGGAGGGGCCAATTTGGTCCACAGGCAGTCCCAGAAGGCTGGCTGCAGAGCCGGGTCCTGGGGCCAGTCCAGGTAGGTCCTGGGGCCAGTCCAGGTAGGTCCTGGGGCCAGTCCAGGTAGGTCCTGGGGCCAGTCCAGGTAGGTCCTGGGGCCAGTCCAGGTAGGTCCTGGGGCCAGTCCAGGTAGGTCCTGGTCTTGACCAGCCTGGCCAGGCGGTGGTGGCCAGACAGCTGCCTAGGGGGGTATGTCCTCCAGGAAGACCAGGATAAGGATGTCTGTGTGCTCCACCAGCAGATGCCAGGTGTCCAGTCGCAGCTCCAAGGAGCACCAGTTACCGCGCAGGTAGTGACGACTCACCAGACCCTGAGCGTGGCGGCTGCCGTAGAGGCCGTCTGTGCTGTTATCCATGATTTCCTTCCCCAGCTGGAAGTCCCTACTGTGCAGACAGAGACACAGGAAGGGAGGCCCGGCAGCAGCTGCTCCATCACCCAGCGCTCGTCTCTACCACTGTATGACACAAAGGCATCATAGTGGTAGCGCCCTCTGGGGTTGGGCCTCTGCACCACCTCTTCTAGTCAACTATGTGCAATGTGGCAGAAGGCCAGCAGGTGGTCCCCAGCCAGCTGATGGGGCAGCACCACCAGTATGGAGAGGAGCAGGTCCAGGGAGGTGCAGATAAACAGGACAAAACGCACATCCAGGGAACAGTGGGCCTCCGAGTACCTGCGGAGGTTCTGGATACCATTTTCATTTTTGCATGTCATCTCCAGCTCTCCCTCAAGCCAAAATATGACCTGGACATGTTGCTGTCTCCTGGCCCAGTTGTCCAGCCAGGCATTATCACAGCTGCAGTGCAGGTGAGGACCAGAGAACTCCATAAACCTCAGGAAGGTGAGGGGCTCTGGAAAGCTGTCCAACATGCTGAACTCCTCTATAGCAGGACATTTAATCACACTGAGGGACTGCAGGTCTCTGCTCAGCTCCTCCTCCAGAGTGAGGATTCTACATTCGATAAGATTCAGGCTCTCCAGTCTGGATAGATTGTGGAACATGATACCCAGAGCTGGCTGAACGATGAGGTCCACTTTCATCAGTGTCAGACACCTTAGCTGCACAAGCCTGTTCAGGTCACTCATGTCCACAAACTCTGGTGAGAAAACCAACTGGAACTCAAACTGGAACTCAAACTCTTGCAGAGAGGTGAAGTACTTTGCAGCAAAGTGAGACCCACACAGGAGATATCTGTCGTGGCCTTGAGGTAGACAACTGACTGGAATAATTGTCTCCAGCAGTCTTGAAGATCACATTAGATGGAGTAGTGAGCTGAAGGACAAAGTCTTGTTTTGGGGTGCTGTCCATGGTGATGTTGAGAGTAAGGGAAGACACCAAATAGATGGGTCAGATTTCAACTTGTCTGTGACTCACTAGGAGGAGGAGGAAAGTCTAAATATATATCTAAATATATCTATATGTTATTTAGGGAGGTGAGGTGGATGAATGCTGATGTTTATGACTGGGTTATATTAAAGTGTTTCCAAGCTGTGTAGGGCAAAGAAACTGTTCTCTGTAATCTGAGAAATCCTGTTATCACCTAGGTATAAGAACCTCAGTTTACCATGTCCCTTAAATCCAGCCATTTCAGATGTATCAAACAGAACTGCTCTGAGGTGATGTTTGTGATGTGAAAGTAACACAAGGCAAGTCTCCTCAGCCATGAGACAAGACCCCTGGAGGGTCACAAAGGGCATTGAGCTCATATTGATATTGAAATGAACAGAAACCTCCATGTTGTTTAGATTCTCCAAATAGTGGATCAAGCTCAAATCAACACTGTCCTCAACACCAGGAGAAAGGTGGATGTTGAGCACCTGAAGTCCATGACAGTTTCTCACTGCCGACGCTGAATGGTTCATCGTTTCAAGGTTCCAGAAATCAAGTTCTGTCATTGAGAGTCTCAACACTGTTTCACAAACAGACTCAAAATAAATGCTTTTCTTGTTGAAAAGAAAAGAAAAGGAAGGCAGTATACTGTTACCAGACTGAAGAAGCTGTGTCCGTGGCTCATCAATGCTTGGCAAACTAAGATTTGAGATGTTTTTAAAGCATCCAAATGCTCCATTTTCTAACCGGCGAGCGTCAAGAAATGAAAAACTCACCTCTTGAAGACGATGGAAATAAGGAAGTTCAAAACAGCTCTGTTGGTGTCAGAGCAGTTCTGATGTCTCAAAATGACTCTGTTCTGATGTAAAGTGCAGGTTCGTCAATGACTATGACATATCGACTATCCTACATATCAAGTCAGACAGTTCCTTTGTACAGCTGTAGACTGAGTGGTAGTTAACAAATGTCCAATGAGATTGATGATTGATATTCAGAATGCTCCTCTGTCCAATGGGATGAGGCGTTGTTGGGATTAGATGTCCAATGGAATAAAGAACCGCTGTTGTTCCACTGCTGTGTCTGTTAGCTATGTTGTATCTGTGTGCATCTCCTCTTCATCTTCCTGGTCTGTTTTAACTGGAAGATACTCTGAGAGAGACTGCAGGTCGCACGCGCACACACACACACACACACACACACACACACACACACACACACACACACACACACACACACACACACACACTTAAACACCCTTGTAGGGAGTGGCCAGCATCCCCTTAATAATCTAATCTAATCTAATCTACTCTAATTGGGCCCCCTGTGGAGCTGCACTATAACTGTGTAATGGCCTGGATTAAACATGGCATGTGACACACACACACACACACGCGCACATGCACACGGCTGGCCTACCATTGGCTGATCTGACAAATACCACATAAACACACAGGGTGATACTTGATCTAATCTGATGGGAGTCATGAGGTGGAACAACAGGTCATTATTAAAACCAACACAGCATTACTTACCTTCTGGAACCAACAGACTACAGATGTTTAGCAGGCTAGTGGTTTTAGCTTTACCTAGAATCTCTCTTCCAATGTTTTTTTTTGTCATTTTTAAAGATCTACAGGTTTCTTTAAAAAAAGTTAATCTTATTTGTCCTTGTTCTCATTCCCCAGGAGAGAGGAAAAAATGATCAGACTGCCAGCTATAGCATGACAGTAAAGAACAAAACTGTTATTGCGATGCTTTGAAACTAACCAACAAAAGCATTTGTTGAGGTTTCTTCTGTGTCCTTTTATACAGACAATGAGATGACTGATTTAAGGGGAGCAGGACATCCAGTCTGCAATCATTCACACACACCTCCTACAGATGTTGTCAACCACAACCAGTCAGTCCCACAGCCAGGTTATCAGACTAGTCTCAACATGGAAATGAAAGGCTGTGAGAGAAAGAGAGAAGGGAAGAAGAGGGGTGAAACACTCGGCCTTCAAGATTTCAGCGTCTGTGTAAATCATTCCTTCCACTCTCCGCTGGTCCACAATTAAGGTGGCACGTGACATTCCTCTGAGTGTGTGTGTGTGTGCGGCGTGTATGTGTGTGCCTGTGTGCGTTCTCAATTCTCTCTCTCTCGGGTTTTATTGGCGGGGCTGGGAGTGTGGGCTGGCTCAGGGATACATCAACAGAGAGGTGCTGAACACTGTCTCATCATCATTATTATTACTATTCATCTTCACAAGAGCCTTTCAGATGCTGCCAGACACACACACACACACACACACACACACACACACACACACACACACACACACACACACACACACACACACACACACACACACACACACACACACACACACACACACACACACACACACACACACACACACACACACACACACACACACACACACACACACAGCAGCAGCAGCATCAAAGTGCCTCTGGCTAGGGCCCAACACCAGATGTTGAGGGTTTGGTCATAAAATTAGAATTTCCCTTTAGGCTTTATATGGAGAATATAGGCTACATATTGTACAAGGGATGTATTATATATCTAGGAAGCTGCATCCCAAATGGCACTCTATTCCTTATACAATGCATTACTTTGTACCAGAGGCCAAAGGGAACTTGTCAAAAGTAGTGCACTATGTAGGGAACAGGGTGCCTTTGGGACACAACCTATATCTGTGTCTATGCAGCAGCTTTGTTCATGCAAAACAAGCAACCCACCAAACAACCAATCAATAAATCAATCAAAATGTCTGCCCTAATCTAGAATTTCTGTAGCTTCCCAGGGGTAGCTTAGTCACTCTGACAGTGCATTATCCCAAAGCTATTATTGCCTACAGTACTCCAAAGAGCAGTCTTCTTTCTTTATAGCTTAGACAACAGTATTATTTAACCTCTGACCCCTTCTGACCTCAGACTGTTATTTTCCCTAACAGGCTTTTAGAATGTTATCCTGGTTTCTTATACAACCTCCATTGCTTCCTTTCTGTATTGTAACTATGTTTGAGCTGTGTGTGTTGAGCTGTCTGTTTTGAGCTGCGTGTGGTGTGTTTTGAGCTGTGTGTTTTGAGCTGTGTGTTTTGAGCTGTGTGCTTTGAGCTGCGTGTTTTGAGCTGTGTGTTTTGAGCTGTGTGTTTTGAGCTGTGTGTTTTGAGCTGTGTGTTTTGAGCTGTGTGTTTTGACGCTGCGTGTTTTGAGCTGCGTGTTTTGAGCTGTGTGTTTTGAGCTGTGTGTTTTGTGTATGTGTAGCTGAGGTGGTGATAGTGAGCTAGGCTTTAGCTCAGTGGGCTAGCACAGTCATGAGCCATACAGATGACCGGTAATACATGTCATTCACATAAGATGTTGTGTGTTTGTGAGAGAAAGGTGACCCCCGACCCCCACAATGTAGAGAGTATTTCTGTAACAATGTCGGTGTAGGTGTTTTTCTGTGTGACCACGAGGGAGGAGTGTGTCAACGTGCGAGGGAGAGAGGGAGGTAGGGACGAGGAATATAACTTTCTGTGAGAATGAGGGAACACACACACACACACACACACACACACACACAGGTAATGAGGGTAACATTTGAAGCCCCTCAAAAAGGTACAGCCTGTCTGACGGGATTCAGAAAAACTCACACACACACAAACCGAGGAACACGATGGAAAATTAGAGCTTCCGGAAAAGTCATTAGTGTGTGAAAATGTCAAGACAGACTTTAAGCTTCCCACAGCTCACTGGACACACACCTCTTAAACAGGCACCACTGACCTCACCTTACAGATAGGGGGAGAGGGGGAGAGGAGAGAGGTGGAGAGGAGAGAGGCGAGAAAGAAAGAGAGAAACAAACCATCAGTTCATCAATCCGTCTTCTCCTCCGGTCTTTCTCTCACACCATCAGTTCATTGTTGAGACCTTGTTAATTGTGCCAGTCGGTTTCATAAAATACCTACTGCTTCGCCACACACACACACACACACACACACACACACACACACACACACACACACACACACACACACACACACACACACACACACACACACACACACACACACACACACAGAGAGAGAAGGACACACAGAGACATAACCCAGTGGCTTGGTCATGAGTCAATGACAGTGATGTCTGTCTCTAAATGTCAGCTGTCTTTCTATTCAAATGCTGCTGTCTGCTAGAAAAACATAATGAAGGTCTGTCTGTCTGTCTGTCTGTCTGTCTGTCTGTCTGTCTGTCTGTCTGTCTGTCTGTCTGTAAAACAAAGAGGAAAGACACAAGGACAGTTTGTTTTGATGGAGTCTGGCAGGCTGCATGTCTGTCTGTCTGTCACAAGGACAGTTTGTTTTGATGGAGTCTGGCGGGCTGCATGTCTGTCTGTCTGTCTGTCTGTCTGTCTGTCTGTCTGTCTGTCTGTCTGTAAAACAAGGAGGAAAGACACAAAGACAGTTTGTTTTGATGGAGTCTGGCGGGCTGCATGTCTGTCTGTCTGTCTGTCTGTCTGTCTGTCTGTAAAACAAAGAGGAAAGACACAAGGACAGTTTGTTTTGATGGAGTCTGGCGGGCTGCATGTCTGTCTGTCTGTCTGTCTGTCTGTCTGTCTGTCTGTCTGTCACAAGGACAGTTTGTTTTGATGGAGTCTGTCTGTCTGTCTGTCTGACACAAGGACAGTTTGTTTTGATGGAGTCTGGCAGGCTACATGTCTGTCTGTCTGTCTATCTGTCTGTCTGTCTGTCTGTCTGTCTGTCTGTCTGTCACAAGGACAGTTTGTTCTGATGGAGTCTGGCGGGCTGCATGTCAGGCTGAAATGGTTTAATAACTTGTTGAATGTCATTTACATTATTTTAGATGGTGACTATCTTTTCCATTCATCTGGAGGAATGTTTTGATGGAAACCGGCAGACAGTTGTACAAGGTTGAAATGGTTTGCTGTTGCGCATGCGTACGTGTGTGTGTGTATACGCTTGTCTAAACCTAACATCTCCTATCAGCCCCATAGAGCCAAATGACTGACTCCAACTCCCCACTTAGAGGAACATTAGGAGTTTACGTTAGGAACACTGGGAGCCAACTTTCAGTCACAACAAAGTCACAAGCTTGACATATTTAAAGCTTTTCTGATATAATTACAGTCAGTTATAAAACCTAAAAACACAAACGCTAAAACCCCAGGTGAATTTAGTCTTTCTACCAATTTTTAGTTTTGACGTTGAAAGCAATAAGTTGAAGCCTATTATGCCAAATTAAAATATCAAAACAATTCCTGTCTGATGTCTTGAGAATTCCTCCGTTTTGCGAAGCTCAGCAGAGCTTTAGTTTCAGTGGTGCTCGTCTAGTGAGAGCAGAGCAGCGATGCCTCATAGGGTGAGTCTTCACTCATTCATTTCATTCCTTTTCTCATCCCTCCCTCCTTCTCTTTCTTCCCTTTGTCTCAGGAGGAGAAAGGGTTCTCCCGGACGGCTTCAGTCAAGTGTCTGCTCATCTGATCTGAATATTTTCTATTTAAGACAAGTAAGGCCTCGCGCACACGCACCCACACCCACAAACACACACACAGTGTATTAATGGGTGGAACGCTTTCTTCCTCTCCAACTCAGCCACACACTTGCATAAAATATGTCAGGCCTCGACACAGACACAGCCCCTTTACTATGTGCCACGGTGTCCACTCAGCACCACACGGTAAATCACAGGCCTATGTAATAACAGGTTAGCCAGCACTCAAGTGTGTGTGTTTTCTTTCTAACAGGGCACTAAAGTTCTACTCTTCACAAACTACTACTAGAGGTTCACAGATCTCCTAGGACCAGTCTTTCCCAGCCTAAGACACACTCTTTCAACACTTCTGGTTTTTAGAGGCAGACCAAAGTGACACATTTAAAGGAATAGTTAATCCAAAGCACCCTTTAAGGTAATACATCTGTTCATGTTTGGTTTATTCACCTGGCCAATGTCTCCAAAATACAACCTTTGTTTGTATTCGTGGCAAAAACCCCAATGTAAGTCAATATCAACGATATTAGCATTTCTGCGTTTCATGTCTAATTCCACGTATTTTATATGAACTCTCCCTTTAAGGCAAGGTCAGGGTAAATACCAGCTCTTACATCTAGAAAATAACTCAAAAAGACAGTAATTTCCTGCAAACTGAAGCTGTTCTGCATGAATTGTTGTTGTGTCCGACGATAGATAAGGCGGTCTGAAAACCATCTCATTGGCCGAAACAGAAAGCAGAAAGTATGATGACTTATTGGTGCCTCCACAGCCTCTTATTGTGTGACATGGGACAGGATGCAATATGATGGAGTGGAAGGGGAATGTGTGAAAAAGCCTCTCTATGTATGTATGTATGTATGTATGTATGTGTGTATGTGTGTATGTGTGTATGTGTGTGTGTGTGTGTGAATTACATTTTATTTTCATGTCAAATCCCCAGTTGGCAACCCATCCCTTACAGGATTAATTGGCACATAAACAACCATTACAATAATGTACAGTGATAATTCCTCTGGTGTTCTCATAAAGAATGAGATAAATCAATACAAAACATTAGATAAGGTTCTCTAAGTAACATCAATAACTATAATACCTCAACATGAAATGGAAGGCGTTTAAACCCGCTCTGACACAGAGGTATAGGCCTATACTGTACATATGTGCATTTCGCTGTCTGTCTGGAGATAAATATGTTTAGAATTTAATTATAGGTCGCCCTTTTTCTTTCATTCCAGGCTTTATCAAAACATTCAGCACACAAAGCAAACGGAAATAAGTTTTTGTATGTGTGTGTGTGTTTGAGTAGATGTGTTTGAGTGGATGCATGTGTTTGAGTAGATGTGTTTGAGTGGATGTGTTTGAGTGGATGTGTTTGAGTAGATGTGTTTGAGTGGATGCATGTGTTTGAGTGGATGTTTGAGTAGATGTGTGAGTTTGATGTTTGAGTAGATGTATGAGTTTGAGTGGATGTGTTTGAGTGGATGCATGCGTTTGAGTAGATGCGTGCGTTTGAGTAGATGTATGAGTTTGATGTATGAGTAGATGTATGAGTTTGAGTGGATGTGTTTGAGTGGATGCGTGTGTTTGAGTGGATGCGCGTGTTTGAGTGGATGCGTGTGTTTGAGTGGATGCGTGTGTTTGAGTGGATGCGTGTGTTTGACTGGATGCATGTGTTTGACTGGATGCATGTGTTTGACTGGATGCATGTGTTTGAGTGGATGCATGTGTTTGAGTGGATGCATGTGTTTGAGTGGATGCATGTGTTTGAGTGGATGCATGTGTTTGAGTGGATGCAGGTGTTTGAGTGGATGCGTGTGTTTGAGTGGATGCATGTGTTTGAGTGGATGCGTGTGTTTGAGTAGATGTGTTTGAGTGGATGCATGCGTTTGAGTGGATGCATGTGTTTGAGTGGATGCGTTTGAGTGGATGCATGTGTTTGAGTGGATGCGTGTGTATGAGTGGATGCGTGTGTTTGAGTGGATGTGCTTGAGTAGATGTGTTTGAGTGGATGCATGCGTTTGAGTGGACGCATGTGTTTGAGTGGATGCATGTGTTTGAGTAGATGTGTTTGAGTGGATGCATGCGTTTGAGTGGACGCATGTGTTTGAGTGGATGCATGTGTTTGAGTAGATGTGTTTGAGTGGATGCATGCGTTTGAGTGGATGCATGTGTTTGAGTGGATGCGTGTGTTTGAGTGGATGCATGTGTTTGAGTGGATGCGTGTGTTCGAGTGGATGCGTGTGTTTGAGTGGATGTGTTTGAGTAGATGTGTTTGAGTGGATGCATGCGTTTGAGTGGATGCATGTCATGCGTTTGAGTAGATGCGTTTGAGTGGATGCATGAGTTTGAGTGGATGCATGTGTTTGAGTGGATGCATTTGTTTGAGTGGATGCATGTGTTTGAGTGGATGCATGTGTTTGAGTGGATGAATATGTTTGAGTGGATGCATGTGTTTGAGTGGATGCATGTGTTTGAGTAGATGCGTTTGAGTGGATGCATGTGTTTGAGTGGATGTGTTTGAGTGGATGCATGTGTTTGAGTGGATGCATGCGTTTGAGTGGATGCATTTGAGTGGATGCGTGTGTTTGAGTAGATGTGTTTGAGTGGATGCATGCGTTTGAGTGGATGCATGTGTTTGAGTGGATGCGTGTGTTTGAGTGGATGCGTGTGCTTGAGTGGATGTGTTTGAGTAGATGTGTTTGAGTGGATGCATGCGTTTGAGTGGATGCATGTGTTTGAGTGGATGCGTTTGAGTGGATGCGTGTGTTTGAGTAGATGTGTTTGAGTGGATGCATGCGTTTGAGTGGATGCATGTGTTTGAGTGGATGCGTTTGAGTGGATGCATGTGTTTGAGTGGATGCGTGTGTTTGAGTGGATGCATGTGTTTAAGTGGATGCGTGTGTTTGAGTGGATGTGTTTGAGTAGATGTGTTTGAGTGGATGCATGTGTTTGAGTGGATGTGTTTGAGTAGATGTGTTTGAGTGGATGCGTTTGAGTGGATGCGTGTGTTTGAGTGGATGCATGTGTTTGAGTGGATGCGTGTGTTTGAGTGGATGCATGTGTTTGAGTGGATGCGTGTGTTTGAGTGGATGCGTGTGTTTGAGTAGATGTGTTTGAGTGGATGCATGCGTTTGAGTGGAAGCATGTGTTTGAGTGGATGCATGTGTTTGAGTGGATGCGTTTGAGTGGATGCGTGTGTTTGAGTGGATGCGTGTGTTTGAGTGGATGTGTTTGAGTAGATGTGTTTGAGTGGATGCATGCGTTTGAGTGGATGCATGTGTTTGAGTGGATGCGTGTGTTTGAGTAGATGTGTTTGAGTGGATGCATGCGTTTGAGTGGATGCGTGTGTTTGAGTGGATGCGTGTGTTTGAGTGGATGCGTGTGTTTGAGTGGATGCATGCGTTTGAGTGGATGCATGTGTTTGAGTGGATGCGTGTGTTTGAGTAGATGTGTTTGAGTGGATGCGTGTGTTTGAGTGGATGCATGTGTTTGAGTGGATGCATGTGTTTGAGTGGATGCGTGTGTTTGAGTAGATGTGTTTGAGTGGATGCATGCGTTAGAGTGGATGCATGCGTTTGAGTGGATGCATTGTTTGAGTGGATGCATGCGTTTGAGTAGATGCGTTTGAGTGGATGCATGAGTTTGAGTGGATGCATGTGTTTGAGTGGATGCATGTGTTTGAGTGGATGCATTTGTTTGAGTGGATGCATGTGTTTGAGTGGATGCATGTGTTTGAGTGGATGCATGTGTTTGAGTGGATGCATGTGTTTGAGTGGATGCATGTGTTTGAGTGGATGCATGTGTTTGAGTGGATGCATGTGTTTGAGTAGATGTGTTTGAGTGGATGCATGCATTTGAGTGGATGCATGTGTTTGAGTGGATGCGTGTGTTTGAGTGGATGCAGGTGTTTGAGTGGATGCGTTTGAGTGGATGCATGAGTTTGAGTGGATGCATGTGTTTGAGTGGATGCATGTGTTTGAGTGGATGCATGTGTTTGAGTGGATGTGTTTGAGTAGATGTGTTTGAGTGGATGCGTTTGAGTGGATGCGTGTGTTTGAGTGGATGCAGGTGTTTGAGTGGATGCGTGTGTTTGAGTGGATGCATGTGTTTGAGTGGATGCGTGTGTTTGAGTAGATGTGTTTGAGTGGATGCATGCGTTTGAGTGGATGCATGTGTTTGAGTGGATGCGTTTGAGTGGATGCATGTGTTTGAGTGGATGCGTGTGTATGAGTAGATGTGTTTGAGTGGATGCATGCGTTTGAGTGGATGCATGTGTTTGAGTGGATGCGTTTGAGTGGATGCATGTGTTTGAGTGGATGCGTGTGTTTGAGTGGATGCATGTGTTTGAGTGGATGCGTGTGTTTGAGTGGATGTGTTTGAGTAGATGTGTTTGAGTGGATGCATGCGTTTGAGTTGATGTGTTTGAGTAGATGTGTTTGAGTGGATGCGTTTGAGTGGATGCGTGTGTTTGAGTGGATGCATGTGTTTGAGTGGATGCATGTGTTTGAGTGGATGCATTTGTTTGAGTGGATAGGTGTGTTTGAGTGGATGCATGTGTTTGAGTGGATGTGTTTGAGTAGATGTGTTTGAGTGGATGCATGCGTTTGAGTGGATGCGTGTGTTTGAGTGGATGCATGTGTTTGAGTGGATGCGTGTGTTTGAGTAGATGTGTTTGAGTGGATGCATGCGTTTGAGTGGATGCATGTGTTTGAGTGGATGCGTTTGAGTGGATGCATGTGTTTGAGTGGATGCATGTGTTTGAGTGGATGCATGTGTTTGAGTGGATGCATGTGTTTGAGTGGATGCATGTGTTTGAGTGGATGCATGTGTTTGAGTGGATGTGTTTGAGTAGATGTGTTTGAGTGTATGCATGCATTTGAGTGGATGCATGTGTTTGAGTGGATGCATGTGTTTGAGTGGATGCATGTGTTTGAGTGGATGCATGTGTTTGAGTGGATGCATTGTTTGAGTGGATGCATGCGTTTGAGTGGATGCATTTGTTTGAGTGGATGCGTGTGTTTGAGTGGATGCATGTGTTTGAGTGGATGTGTTTGAGTAGATGTGTTTGAGTGGATGCATGCGTTTGAGTGGATGCATGCGTTTGAGTGGATGCGTTTGAGTGGATGCGTTTGAGTGGATGCATGAGTTTGAGTGGATGCATGTGTTTGAGTGGATGCATGTGTTTGAGTGGATGCATGTGTTTGAGTGGATGTGTTTGAGTAGATGTGTTTGAGTGGATGCGTTTGCGTGGATGCGTGTGTTTGAGTGGATGCAGGTGTTTGAGTGGATGCGTGTGTTTGAGTGGATGCATGTGTTTGAGTGGATGCGTGTGTTTGAGTAGATGTGTTTGAGTGGATGCATGCGTTTGAGTGGATGCATGTGTTTGAGTGGATGCGTTTGAGTGGATGCATGTGTTTGAGTGGATGCGTGTGTATGAGTAGATGTGTTTGAGTGGATGCATGCGTTTGAGTGGATGCATGTGTTTGAGTGGATGCGTTTGAGTGGATGCATGTGTTTGAGTGGATGCGTGTGTTTGAGTGGATGCGTGTGTTTGAGTGGATGTGTTTGAGTAGATGTGTTTGAGTGGATGCATGCGTTTGAGTGGATGTGTTTGAGTAGATGTGTTTGAGTGGATGCGTTTGAGTGGATGCGTGTGTTTGAGTGGATGCATGTGTTTGAGTGGATGCATGTGTTTGAGTGGATGCATTGTTTGAGTGGATGCATGCGTTTGAGTGGATGCATTTGTTTGAGTGGATGCGTGTGTTTGAGTGGATGCATGTGTTTGAGTGGATGTGTTTGAGTAGATGTGTTTGAGTGGATGCATGCGTTTGAGTGGATGCATTTGTTTGAGTGGATGCATTTGTTTGAGTGGATGCATGCGTTTGAGTGGATGCGTTTGAGTGGATGCGTTTGAGTGGATGCATGAGTTTGAGTGGATGCATGTGTTTGAGTGGATGCATGTGTTTGAGTGGATGTGTTTGAGTAGATGTGTTTGAGTGGATGCGTTTGAGTGAATGCGTGTGTTTGAGTGGATGCAGGTGTTTGAGTGGATGCGTGTGTTTGAGTGGATGCATGTGTTTGAGTGGATGCGTGTGTTTGAGTAGATGTGTTTGAGTGGATGCATGCGTTTGAGTGGATGCATGTGTTTGAGTGGATGCGTTTGAGTGGATGCATGTGTTTGAGTGGATGCGTGTGTATGAGTAGATGTGTTTGAGTGGATGCATGCGTTTGATTGGATGCATGTGTTTGAGTGGATGCGTTTGAGTGGATGCATGTGTTTGAGTGGATGCGTGTGTTTGAGTGGATGCATGTGTTTGAGTGGATGCGTGTGTTTGAGTGGATGTGTTTGAGTAGATGTGTTTGAGTGGATGCATGCGTTTGAGTGGATGTGTTTGAGTAGATGTGTTTGAGTGGATGCGTTTGAGTGGATGCGTGTGTTTGAGTGGATGCATGTGTTTGAGTGGATGCGTGTGTTTGAGTGGATGCATGTGTTTGAGTGGATGCGTGTGTTTGAGTGGATGCGTGTGTTTGAGTAGATGTGTTTCAGTGGATGCATACATTTGAGTGGATGCATGTGTTTGAGTGGATGCGTTTGAGTGGATGCATGTGTTTGAGTGTATGCGTGTGTTTGAGTAGATGTGTTTGAGTGGATGCATGCGTTTGAGTGGATGCATGTGTTTGAGTGGATGTGTTTGAGTGGATGCATGTGTTTGAGTGGATGCGTGTGTTTGAGTGGATGCGTGTGTTTGAGTGGATGTGCTTGAGTAGATGTGTTTGAGTGGATGCATGCGTTTGAGTGGACGCATGTGTTTGAGTGGATACATGTGTTTGAGTAGATGTGTTTGAGTGGATGCATACGTTTGAGTGGACGCATGTGTTTGAGTGGATGCATGTGTTTGAGTAGATGTGTTTGAGTGGATGCATGCGTTTGAGTGGATGCATGTGTTTGAGTGGATGCGTGTGTTTGAGTGGATGCATGTGTTTGAGTGGATGCGTGTGTTTGAGTGGATGCGTGTGTTTGAGTGGATGTGTTTGAGTAGATGTGTTTGAGTGGATGCATGCGTTTGAGTGGATGCATGTGTTTGAGTGTATGCGTTTGAGTGGATGCATGCGTTTGAGTAGATGCGTTTGAGTGGATGCATGAGTTTGAGTGGATGCATGTGTTTGAGTGGATGCATTTGTTTGAGTGGATGCATGTGTTTGAGTGGATGCATGTGTTTGAGTGGATGAATATGTTTGAGTGGATGCATGTGTTTGAGTGGATGCATGTGTTTGAGTAGATGTGTTTGAGTGGATGCATGTGTTTGAGTGGATGCATGCGTTTGAGTGGATGCATTTGAGTGGATGCGTGTGTTTGAGTAGATGTGTTTGAGTGGATGCATGCGTTTGAGTGGATGCATGTGTTTGAGTGGATGCGTGTGTTTGAGTGGATGCGTGTGCTTGAGTGGATGTGTTTGAGTAGATGTGTTTGAGTGGATGCATGCGTTTTAGTGGATGCATGTGTTTGAGTGGATGCGTTTGAGTGGATGCGTGTGTTTGAGTAGATGTGTTTGAGTGTCATGCATGCGTTTGAGTGGATGCATGTGTTTGAGTGGATGCGTTTGAGTGGATGCATGTGTTTGAGTGGATGCGTGTGTTTGAGTGGATGCATGTGTTTGAGTGGATGCGTGTGTTTGAGTGGATGTGTTTGAGTAGATGTGTTTGAGTGGATGCATGCGTTTGAGTGGATGTGTTTGAGTAGATGTGTTTGAGTGGATGCGTTTGAGTGGATGCGTGTGTTTGAGTGGATGCGTGTGTTTGAGTGCATGCATGTGTTTGAGTGGATGCGTGTGTTTGAGTGGATGCGTGTGTTTGAGTAGATGTGTTTGAGTGGATGCATGCGTTTGAGTGGATGCATGTGTTTGAGTGGATGCGTTTGAGTGGATGCATGTGTTTGAGTGGATGCGTGTGTTTGAGTAGATGTGTTTGAGTGGATGCATGCGTTTGAGTGGATGCATGTGTTTGAGTGGATGCATGTGTTTGAGTGGATGCGTTTGAGTGGATGCGTGTGTTTGAGTGGATGCGTGTGTTTGAGTGGATGTGTTTGAGTAGATGTGTTTGAGTGGATGCGTGTGTTTGAGTGGATGCATGTGTTTGAGTGGATGCGTGTGTTTGAGTAGATGTGTTTGAGTGGATGCATGCGTTTGAGTGGATGCGTGTGTTTGAGTGGATGCGTGTGTTTGAGTGGATGCGTGTGTTTGAGTGGATGCGTGTGTTTGAGTGGATGTGTTTGAGTAGATGTGTTTGAGTGGATGCGTGTGTTTGAGTGGATGCATGTGTTTGAGTGGATGCGTGTGTTTGAGTGGATGCGTGTGTTTGAGTAGATGTGTTTGAGTGGATGCATGCGTTTGAGTGGATGCATGCGTTTGAGTGGATGCATTGTTTGAGTGGATGCATGCGTTTGAGTAGATGCGTTTGAGTGGATGCATGAGTTTGAGTGGATGCATGTGTTTGAGTGGATGCATGTGTTTGAGTGGATGCATTTGTTTGAGTGGATGCATGTGTTTGAGTGGATGCATGTGTTTGAGTGGATGCATGTGTTTGAGTGGATGCATGTGTTTGAGTGGATGCATGTGTTTGAGTGGATGCATGTGTTTGAGTAGATGCGTTTGAGTGGATGCATGTGTTTGAGTGGATGCGTTTGAGTGGATGCATGTGTTTGAGTGGATGCGTTTGAGTGGATGCATGTGTTTGAGTGGATGCGTGTGTTTGAGTGGATGCGTGTGTTTGAGTGGATGCGTGTGTTTGAGTGGATGCGTGTGTTTGAGTGGATGTGTTTGAGTAGATGTGTGAGTGGATGCGTGTGTTTGAGTGGATGCATGTGTTTGAGTGGATGCGTGTGTTTGAGTGGATGCGTGTGTTTGAGTAGATGTGTTTGAGTGGATGCATGCGTTTGAGTGGATGCATGCGTTTGAGTGGATGCATTGTTTGAGTGGATGCATGCGTTTGAGTAGATGCGTTTGAGTGGATGCATGAGTTTGAGTGGATGCATGTGTTTGAGTGGATGCATGTGTTTGAGTGGATGCATTTGTTTGAGTGGATGCATGTGTTTGAGTGGATGCATGTGTTTGAGTGGATGCATGTGTTTGAGTGGATGCATGTGTTTGAGTGGATGCATGTGTTTGAGTGGATGCATGTGTTTGAGTAGATGCGTTTGAGTGGATGCATGTGTTTGAGTGGATGCGTTTGAGTGGATGCATGTGTTTGAGTGGATGCGTTTGAGTGGATGCATGTGTTTGAGTGGATGCATGCGTTTGAGTGGATGCATTTGAGTGGATGCATGAGTTTGAGTAGATGCGTTTGAGTGGATGCATGCGTTTGAGTGGATGCATGCGTTTGAGTGGATGCATGCGTGTGTGGAAATACTGCGATGACGAGCCAATGTTTTGGAGCGTATCGTTTCTGACAGGAAAGGCTTCAGACGTTTAAAACAGCGCTGTTGAAGAGAAGCCAATGTTCCTTTCATTTCTGTCAAAACCAGAACATAGGCCAGGAGCAGTAGGAGAGAGAGAGACAGACAGAGAGAGAGAAATGTACAGAGCTGAGCAGACTACACCACTTCTCCTAAGCTCAACAGTACTTTCTGGGGTAAATTCTGTATTAAAAAAAACAGGTAAATAGCAGCACTGTCAAATGAAGCTCAGCCTAGATTAGGCTGGTATTACATCATGGCTGAAGCACACAGCAGGGTGAAAGACAAAGGTAATCAGAGGGCTGTGGGAGGAATAGGCACTGGAATAGACAGAAAGAAAGAAAAGGATGAGAGAGAAAGGGCCTTCCTTTTGAAATGAAGCTAGCTTTCTGCCATTAGAGGAGAGGACGGAGAAGGATAGTGGTATAGACCATAACAAGTGAAGAAAACAGAAGAAAAAGAAAGAGAGCAGAAAGACAGAGGAAGAGAGAGCAGAAAGACAGAGGAAGAGAGAGCAGAAAGAGAGGAAGAGAGAGCAGAAAGACAGAGGAAGAGAGAGCAGAAAGACAGAGGAAGAGAGAGCTAGAGTGAGAGAGAAAAGACAGACAGAGAGACAGAGAGAAAGAGAGAGACAGAGAAACCGACAGACAGAGAGATAATTTCCAGCTATGATCATCAGAATTCCTATAGCATGAGATCAGTCTTCCACTGACAAGTTATGACACAATATGAAACCTACGTACACTGAGTGAACAAAACATTAAACCCGTCCTAATATTGAGTTGCTCCCCTTTTTGCCCTCAGAACAGCCTCAATTGTCCAAAGCGTTCCACAGGGATGCTGTCCCATGTTGGCTCAAATGCTTCCCACGGTTGTGTCAAGTTGGCTGGATGTCCTTTAGGTGGTGGACCATTCCTGATACACACGGGAAACGGTTGAGCATGGAGAAACCCGGCAGCATTGCCGTTCTTGACACACTCAAACTGGTGCGCCTGGCACCTACTATCATACCCCATTCAAAGGCACTTAAATATTTTGTCTTGCCCATTCACCCTCTGAATGGCACACATAGACAATCCATCTCTCAATTGTCTCAAGGATTAAAAATCCTCCTTCATCAACACTGATTGAAGTGGATTTAACAAGTGACATCAATAAGGGGTCATATCTTTCACCTGGATTAAACCTGGTGTATGTGTGTGTAACAGTTCCTTCCAAAATATATGCCTATATTAATAATATTGTCATTCCTGACCATTGTACATCTGTTTGTGTCCCAAATGCCCCCCTATTCCCTATATAGTGTAAAACTTATTGCAAAAAATCTATGGGCCCTGGTCAAAAGTAGTGCACTATATAGGGAATAGGGTGGCATTTGAGACTCAACCTTTGTGTTGTACAGGTAACTTCTTATGCTGTTTCCTGACATAGTTGGATTCTGTTGAAAGCTGCACCACATCTAGGTCAAGGACATTTTTTTATACACACACACGAACACACGCGCACACACACAGCACACACACACACACACACACACCCACATAACACACACCCACACCCACATAACACACACACACAGACAACACACACACACACAGACAACACACACACACAGACAACACACACACACCTGGTGGTCTGCTTTGTGCTGGACAGGATTAAAGGCAGCATGGGGTCCAATTAGACTTCCAAAAACAACCACGGTGTAGGAGGAGCTACTGCTGTGTTTGTGTCTCAGAGAGTGAGAGTGTGTGTGTGTGTGTGTGTGTGTGTCAGAGGGAGAGAAAAAGAGAGCGAGAGAGAGGAGAGGGGGCATAGCAGCAGCTTTACTGTTTCCTATAGCAGGTTATCACAGACTAACAGCAGCTTTACTGTTTCCTGTAGCAGGTTATCACAGACTAACAGCAGCTTTACTGTTTCCTATAGCAGGTTATCACAGACTAACAGCAGCTTTACTGTTTCCTGTAGCAGGTTATCACAGACTAACAGCAGCTTTACTGTTTCCTGTAGCAGGTTATCACAAACTAACAGCAGCTTTACTGTTTCCTGTAGCAGGTTATCACAGACTAACAGCAGCTTTACTGTTTCCTATAGCAGGTTATCACAGACTAACAGCAGCTTTACTGTTTCCTGTAGCAGGTTATCACAAACTAACAGCAGCTTTACTGTTTCCTATAGCAGGTTATCACAGACTAACAGCAGCTTTACTGTTTCCTGTAGCAGGTTATCACAAACTAACAGCAGCTTTACTGTTTCCTATAGCAGGTTATCACAAACTAACAGCAGCTTTACTGTTTCCTATAGCAGGTTATCACAGACTAACAGCAGCTTCACTGTTTCCTGTAGCAGGTTATCACAGACTAACAGCAGCTTCACTGTTTCCTATAGCAGGTTATCACAGACTAACAGCAGCTTTACTGTTTCCTATAGCAGGTTATCACAGACTAACAGCAGCTTCACTGTTTCCTGTAGCAGGTTATCACAGACTAACAGCAGCTTTAGTGACTTTTCAGTGCTGACATTTACATTTGAAACAGGTTCTCTCACACATTTTCTTCATCTTCCCTGTTTTCCCACTTTTAATGTGTTCCTCTTCAAAGACTTGCTGGTCTTGCCTTGGAGCATTCATCAGAGCGGTCCTGAAACCCTACTCTTCCACCCTTCCTTGTCATTTCCTCCCCCACCCAGGGCAGTGCCGCCCAGCCCCAACGGAGGACTGAGAGGGCAGTGCCCATCTTACAAGGGCCACCACACCCCCTGACCTGGCAACACACACACAACCTTTGACCCTAACCTGATGTGACTGACTTTCAACCTGAGTTGTCTGCATGACTACAGAACAAATTATACCTCTGAGCTAAATCTCATAGCTAACATCAATCTTCTGGGCCCGTGTTCTCAAACCCAGTTGAAGTGCTGATCTAGGGTCAGTTTACTGTAAATCATAATGATTAAGAAGGGGTATCTGATTCTGATTCAGCATTCCTACTCAGATACTTTGTGAATATGCACTCAGGGGCCGTATGCGTCAAGCGTCTCTGAGTGGGAGAGCTGACTTAGGATCAGTTTGGCCTTTTAGATCCCTATTATGAAGAATACATGGATGAAAACATACTCTGAGATGCTTTGTGAATACAGGCCCTGGTCGGAGGGATTGTCATTGCATAAGCTTTAGTTCAGTGAACCACCTCATAGGAGAGTCCCCAAAGCACATTGACCCCCATTTACTCTCTAGTAAAAAGTAATGCCATTAAACTCAAACCCAAATATTACCATGCTCCACAAAAATAGTTTTTGGCTGAGAGTGCAGGGCGAATATTTAAGAGGGAGAAACGACACACACGATACTCAGGGTGAATATTTAGAGAGAGAAACGATACACACGATACTCAGGGTGAATATTTAGAGGGAGAAACGATACACACGATACTCAGGGTGAATATTTAGAGAGAGAAACGACACACGATACTCAGGGTGAATATTTAGAGAGAGAAACGACACACACGATACTCAGGGTGAATATTTAGAGAGAGAAACGACACACGATACTCAGGGTGAATATTTAGAGGGAGAAATGACACACGATACTCAGGGCGAATATTTAGAGAGAGAAACAACACACGATACTCAGGGTGAATATTTAGAGGGAGAAACGACACACACGATACTCAGGGTGAATATTTAGAGGGAGAAATGACACACGATACTCAGGGTGAATATTTAGAGGGAGAAACGACACACACGATACTCAGGGTGAATATTTAGAGGGAGAAACGACACACACGATACTCAAGGTGAATATTTAGAGAGAGAAACGACACACGATACTCAGGGTGAATATTTAGAGAGAGAAACGACACACGATACTCAGGGTGAATAGTTAAGAGGGAGAAACGACACACACGATACTCAAGGTGAATATTTAGAGAGAGAAACAACACACGATACTCAGGGTGAATATTTAGAGAGAGAAACGACACACGATACTCAGGGTGAATATTTAGAGAGAGAAACAACACACGATACTCAGGGTGAATATTTAGAGGGAGAAACGATACACGATACTCAGGGTGAATATTTAGAGAGAGAAACGATACACGATACTCAGGGTGAATATTTAGAGAGAGAAACAACACACGATACTCAGGGTGAATATTTAGAGGGAGAAACGATACACGATACTCAGGGTGAATATTTAGAGAGAGAAACGATACACGATACTCAGGGTGAATATTTAGAGAGAGAAACGATACACACGATACTCAGGGTGAATATTTAGAGGGAGAAATGACACACGATACTCAGGGTGAATATTTAGAGAGAGAAACGATACACACGATACTCAGGGTGAATAGTTAGAGAGAGAAACGACACACACGATACTCAGGGTGAATATTTAGAGAGAGAAACGACACACGATACTCAGGGTGAATATTTAGAGAGAGAAACGACACACGATACTCAGGGTGAATATTTAGAGAGAGAAACGACACACACGATACTCAGGGTGAATATTTAGAGAGAGAAACGATACACACGATACTCAGGGTGAATATTTAGAGGGAGAAATGACACACGATACTCAGGGTGAATATTTAGAGAGAGAAACGATACACACGATACTCAGGGTGAATAGTTAGAGAGAGAAACGACACACACGATACTCAGGGTGAATATTTAGAGAGAGAAACGATACACACGATACTCAGGGTGAATATTTAGAGAGAGAAACGATACACACGATACTCAGGGTGAATAGTTAGAGGGAGAAATGACACACGATACTCAGGGTGAATAGTTAGAGGGAGAAATGACACACGATACTCAGGGTGAATATTTAGAGAGAGAAACGATACACACGATACTCGGGGTGAATATTTAGAGAGAGAAACGATACACACGATACTCAGGGTGAATATTTAGAGAGAGAAACGATACACACGATACTCAGGGTGAATATTTAGAGAGAGAAACGATACACACGATACTCAGGGTGAATATTTAGAGAGAGAAACGACACACACGATACTCAGGGTGAATATTTTGAGAGAGAAACGATACACACGATACTCAGGGTGAATATTTAGAGAGAGAAACGATACACGATACTCAGGGTGAATATTTAGAGAGAGAAACGACACACACGATACTCAGGGTGAATATTTAGAGAGAGAAACGATACACACGATACTCAGGGTGAATATTTAGAGGGAGAAACGACACACACGATACTCAGGGTGAATATTTAGAGAGAGAAACGACACACGATACTCAGGGTGAATATTTAGAGAGAGAAACGATACACACGATACTCAGGGTGAATATTTAGAGAGAGAAACGATACACACGATACTCAGGGTGAATATTTAGAGAGAGAAACGATACACACGATACTCAGGGTGAATATTTAGAGAGAGAAACGATACACACGATACTCAGGGTGAATATTTAGAGAGAGAAACGACACACACGATACTCAGGGTGAATATTTAGAGAGAGAAACGACACACGATACTCAGGGTGAATATTTAGAGAGAGAAACGACACACGATACTCAGGGTGAATATTTAGAGGGAGAAACGACACACACGATACTCAGGGTGAATATTTAGAGAGAGAAACGATACACACGATACTCAGGGTGAATATTTAGAGGGAGAAACGACACACACGATACTCAGGGTGAATATTTAGAGAGAGAAACGATACACACGATACTCAGGGTGAATATTTAGAGAGAGAAACGACACACACGATACTCAGGGTGAATATTTAGAGAGAGAAACGATACACACGATACTCAGGGTGAATATTTAGAGAGACAAACGACAAACGATACTCAGGGTGAATATTTAGAGAGAGAAACGATACACACGATACTCAGGGTGAATATTTAGAGAGAGAAACGACAAACGATACTCAGGGTGAATATTTAGAGAGAGAAACGACAAACGATACTCAGGGTGAATATTTAGAGAGAGAAACGATACACACGATACTCAGGGTGAATATTTAGAGAGAGAAACGACAAACGATACTCAGGGTGAATATTTAGAGGGAGAAACGACACACACGATACTCAGGGTGAATATTTAGAGAGAGAAACGATACACACGATACTCAGGGTGAATATTTAGAGAGAGAAACGATACACACGATACTCAGGGTGAATATTTAGAGAGAGAAACGATACACACGATACTCAGGGTGAATATTTAGAGGGAGAAACGACACACACGATACTCAGGGTGAATAGTTAGAGAGAGAAACGATACACACGATACTCAGGGTGAATATTTAGAGGGAGAAACGATACACACGATACTCAGGGTGAATATTTAGAGAGAGAAACGATACACACGATACTCAGGGTGAATATTTAGAGAGAGAAACGATACACACGATACTCAGGGTGAATATTTAGAGAGAGAAACGATACACACGATACTCAGGGTGAATATTTAGAGAGAGAAACGATACACACGATACTCAGGGTGAATATTTAGAGAGAGAAACGATACACACGATACTCAGGGTGAATATTTAGAGAGAGAAACGATACACACGATACTCAGGGTGAATATTTAGAGAGAGAAACGATACACACGATACTCAGGGTGAATATTTAGAGAGAGAAACGATACACACGATACTCAGGGTGAATATTTAGAGAGAGAAACGATACACACGATACTCAGGGTGAATATTTAGAGAGAGAAACGATACACACGATACTCAGGGTGAATATTTAGAGAGAGAAACGATACACACGATACTCAGGGTGAATATTTAGAGAGAGAAACGATACACACGATACTCAGGGTGAATATTTAGAGAGAGAAACGATACACACGATACTCAGGGTGAATATTTAGAGAGAGAAACGACACACGATACTCTCGGTGAATATTTCGAGACAGAAACGACACACACGATACTCAGGGTGAATATTTAGAGAGAGAAACGATACACACGATACTCAGGGTGAATATTTAGAGAGAGAAACGATACACACGATACTCAGGGTGAATATTTAGAGAGAGAAACGATACACACGATACTCAGGGTGAATATTTAGAGAGAGAAACGATACACACGATACTCAGGGTGAATATTTAGAGAGAGAAACGATACACACGATACTCAGGGTGAATATTTAGAGAGAGAAACGATACACACGATACTCAGGGTGAATATTTAGAGAGAGAAACAACACACGATACTCAGGGTGAATAGTTAGAGGGAGATGTCATATTGGGCAGTACAAAATGTGATAAAGTACCATTCCTAGGCAGTCATTGAAAATAAGAATTTGTTCTTGCCTAGTTATTGCCTGACTTGCCTAGTTAAATAAAGGTAAAAAATGTTTTAAAATATCCAAGGTTGACACAAACTGGATGGAGAAGAGAAAGACTGGTCACTCTCTCAACACCAAGCCAACAGAAAAACTGACTGGAAAGCATCTCTCATCTTTGTTCCATCTCTTAACCATGTGGACATGCTCACTCTGTTGCACTCTCTACCCTGCTGAGCACCCACTACGCGCACGCGCACACACACACACACACACACACACACACACACACACACAGACACGCAGACACACACACACACGCAGACACACACACACACGCAGACACACACACACACACGCAGACACACACACACACACACACACACGCAGACACACACACACACACACACACGCAGACACGCAGACACACACACACACGCAGACACACACACACACGCAGACACACACACACACGCAGACACACACACACACACGCAGACACACACACACACACGCAGACACACACACACACACGCAGACACACACACACACACGCAGACACACACACACACACGCAGACACACACACACACACGCAGACACACACACACACACACACACACACACACACACAGACACACACACACACACACACACACACGGTAAGGAGTACATTCTACAGTAGTGCACTGGACCATATTCCACCTGGGAAGCTCCCCAAAACCAACACATTCACCACTAACTGACTGACTGTGTGTGTGTGTTTGTGCCTGCGAGCTTGTGTGCATACACGTGTCTGTGTGTATGTGTGTGTGCGTGCGTGTGTGTTTGTTTCTGCGAGATTGTGTGCCTAC
This sequence comes from Oncorhynchus mykiss, assembly GCF_013265735.2. Classification (NCBI taxonomy): domain Eukaryota; kingdom Metazoa; phylum Chordata; class Actinopteri; order Salmoniformes; family Salmonidae; genus Oncorhynchus; species Oncorhynchus mykiss. The sequence continues at coordinate 44,160,335 of NC_048590.1, forward strand.
ACGTGTGTGTGTGTGTGTGTGTGTGAGTGTTTGTGCCTGCGAGGGTGTGTACCTGCACGTGTCTGTGTCTGTGTCTGTGTCTTGTGTGTGTGTGTGTGTGTGTGTGTGTGTGTGTGTGTGTGCGTGCGTGTGTGTGCGTGTGTGTGTGAATGCATCCATTCACTCCTCTCATCTCCTCTCCAGATGAGTCCAGACTCTAGCCAGCCTTTCCTATTTCACCTGGCTCTCTACCATGGAATCTGCAGCCCTAATGTACCTCAACAGGAAAAAAACACATCAACCATTATGCAACATAAACATTCATTAATATGACAAAATAGCATGCTTCATAACAGCTGTCAGCTATCACAGCATTATTTAGCATGATTAAAGATATGTCAATGTACATAGAAACATAGTCCATCTAGCCTGTTGGTGGATCAGTGTGCTCCTACACATACTATTCTACTCTGTATGTCACACACACACAATATCTGTGTCTGTCAGAGGAAATGTTGACTTGACCTAGGGGTCAACGTTAGTTCTGCTACCCTCAGCACACACTGAGCACACACACACACACGGTAGAGCTGATTTAAAGAGGATAGCATGCACACACACACACATGGTAGAGCTGATTTAAAGAGGATAGCATGCACACACACGGTAGAGCTGATTTAAAGAGGATAGCATGCACACACACACATGGTAGAGCTGATTTAAAGAGGATAGCATGCACACACACACACACATGGTAGAGCTGATTTAAAGAGGATAGCATGCACACACACACTGTAGAGCTGATTTAAAGAGGATAGCATGCACACACACACACACACGGTAGAGCTGATTTAAAGAGGATAGCATGCACACACACACACAGTAGAGCTGATTTAAAGAGGATAGCATGCATACACACACGGTAGAGCTGATTTAAAGAGGATAGCATGCATACACACACACACAGTAGAGCTGATTTAAAGAGGATAGCATGCACACACACACACACACACACACACACACACACACACACACACACACACACACGGTAGAGCTGATTTAAAGAGGATAGCATGCACACACACACATGGTAGAGCTGATTTAAAGAGGATAGCATGCACACACACACACGGTAGAGCTGATTTAAAGAGGATAGCATGCACACACACACAGGCAGGCCCCAACAATTCACACAAAAGCCATCCTGGTGCCATAACATGCTGGGTTAGCACATACAGTGACCTCCACCCAGCCAAACCCCTGAAGACAGAGAGAGAAAGAGATCAAAACCTTGACAAGGCACATGCTCAGTGAGCACAGCGTTGCCATTGAGAAGGTAGACACAGGACAACCTGGCTCCCTGTAGAGGAAAGGCTGTGCAACCACTGCACCACAGCAGAACCCAAGACAGATCTGCATTTCCTGACTAAATGTAAAAAATATTAAGGAATTAAGTGTCCTTTCCCAAATTTGAAACCCTTATTGAAGGTTTCAAAGACCTCTCTGATGAGAATAGGCTACTTGTCCTGTTGGGGGAAGACTCAGAGAGATGTGGGTTGGCAGCGCACTACATTGCTGCCTGCCATAAGATGAGGGACAGTGTCTAACAGACCAACCAACCTGCACATGTCCTCTATGTTATTGTTACTGTCCATTGTATGGTTATTTTTACCCTTGATTATTGTTGCTACTGATTGTCCAGTGACAAAGTATGCTTTGGCAATATGTACATTGTTACATCATGCCAATAACGCAATTTAAATGAGAGATGAAATTAGAGGGCTGGAGAAACGGAGAAGAGAAACATCTGTGGAGAGAAGTTCGGGAGCCCAAGTGACTCATGGGTCTAAGGCGATGCATCTCAGTGCAAGAGGCGACACTACAGTCCCTGGTTCAAATCCAGGCTGAATCACATCCGGCCATGATTGGGAGTCCCATAGGGCAGTGCACAATTGGCCCAGCGTCGTCCGGGGTAGGCGTCATTGTAAACAAGAATTTGTTCTTAACTGACTTGCCTAGTTAAATAAAATAAATAAATAAGTGCTGTGGGCTGTAGAAGCCCCATTTGAGGGGGAACATGGAGAGATGTACTGGGGGTTGTAGAAGCACCATGGTAAGAGTACAGCATCAGGACTACTGTGGGTTGTAGAAGCCCCATGGTAACAGTACAGCATCAGGACTACTGTGGGTTGTAGAAGCCTCATGGTAACAGTACAGCATCAGGACTACTGTGGGTTGTAGAAGCACCATGGTAAGAGTACAGCATCAGGACTACTGTGGGTTGTAGAAGCCCCATGGTAAGAGTACATCATCAGGACTACTGTGGGTTGTAGAAGCCCCATGGTAACAGTACAGCATCAGGACTACTGTGGGTTGTAGAAGCCTCATGGTAACAGTACAACATCAGGACTACTGTGGGTTGTAGAATCCCCATGGTAACAGCACAGCATCAGGACTACTGTGGGTTGTAGAATCCCCATGGTAACAGCACAGCATCAGGACTACTGTGTAACTCACCAGCATAACAACCACCGCTACCAGGCATAAAAGCCTGGACAAACAAACACAATAAACTGCCTGCACCTAGCCAATGGTAGAACACACACACACCAAGGACACCTTGTAAGCTACCCTCTCCCTGGCTCTGATTTGAATGAAAGGTAAATGTGAATCAACATTATGTTCAGGTGGCAGAAGTCTGTTCTTACTGCTAACCTTCCAGCCTTGTAGCCTTTTCATCCCCATAGCTGCTTTAGTCACTAAAGAAACCCCTCATTTGCCTAATTCATGTCACCTATTCTGGGTCTGCAGCCCAACTGGCACCCTATTCCCTATATAGTGCACTACTTTTGACCAGGACCCATAGGGTGCCATTTGGGACGCAATCCATGTCTGCGTATCCCATCGGAATACACAGATGGTATTACGTATTCTCACCCCCCAAAATATAAAGAAAGAAATGAATCTGAAATGCCAAGCTGTGTATAATAGGTTACTCTCCCCTCAGCTGTAGCTTCTCATCTTAACCCTGAGACAAGGGCTGCGTCTTGAATGGCACCCTATTCCCTATACTGTATAGTCCACTACATTTGACTAGAGCCCTATGAGCCCTTGTCAAAAGTAGTGCACATTGTAAGGACTAGGGTGGCATTTGGGACGCAGACAAGGTGACAGTAGAAATAGTGTAAATCCCTGAATCAAAAGAAAAGCAGCTTTAATGAGAGAGAGGGAGATAGAGTGAGGAGAGGGAGAGATGGAATGAGAGAGCGAGAGAGAGGGGAAGAGAGAGAGGGGGAGAGATGGAGTGAGGAGAGAGAGAGAGAGAGAGAGAGAGAGGGAGAGAGAGGGAGAGAGAGGGAGCGAGAGAGAGATGGAACGAGAGAGAGCGAGAGAGAGAGGGGAAGAGAGAGAGAGGGAGAGAAGGAGTGAGAAAGAGAGCAGGGAGAGATGGAGAGAGAGGGGGAGATAGGGGGGTAGCACAGATAGAGCGGGGGATGAGAGAGAAAGGGGGGGTTGAATCAGTGTGTGTAGGCGTGTGTGTACGTGTGTGTGTGCGTGTGTGTGTGGGTGTCCATTTGTCTCTCTGTAAATAGGCTCAGGCTGTCATACTTGAGTAAAAGTAAAGATACCTTAATAGAAAATGACTCAAGTAAAAGTGAAAGTCATCCAGTAAAATACTACTTTAGTAAAAGTCTAAAAGTATTTAGTTGCAAATATACTTGGGTATATAAATTAAATAGAATTGCTACAATAAAGTAAAAGTATAAATCATTTCAAATTCTTTACATAAAGTAAATCAGATGGTACCATTTTCTTGTTTTTTTTGCCACTCAGACATCATTTACAGATAGCCAGGGGAAGACTCCAACACTCAGACATAATTTACAGATAGCCAGGGGAACACTCCAACACTCAGACATCATTTACAGATAGCCAGGGGCACACTCCAACACTCAGACATTATTTACAGATAGCCAGGGGAACACTCCAACACTCAGACATCATTTACAGATAGCCAGGGGAACACTCCAACACTTAGACATCATTTACAGATAGCCAGGGGAAGACTCCAACACTCAGACATCATTTACAGATAGCCAGGGGAACACTCCAACACTCAGACATCATTTACAGATAGCCAGGGGCACACTCCAACACTCAGACATTATTTACAGATAGCCAGGGGAACACTCCAACACTCAGACATTATTTACAGATAGCCAGGGGAAGACTCCAACACTCAGACATCATTTACAGATAGCCAGGGGAAGATTCCAACACTCAGACATAATTTACAGATAGCCAGGGGAACACTCCAACACTCAGACATCATTTACAGATAGCCAGGGGAAGACTCCAACACTCAGACATCATTTACAGATAGCCAGGGGAACACTCCAACACTCAGACATCATTTACAGATAGCCAGGGGAACACTCCAACACTCAGACATCATTTACAGATAGCCAGGGGCACACTCCAACACTCAGACATTATTTACAGATAGCCAGGGGAACACTCCAACACTCAGACATCATTTACAGATAGCCAGGGGAACACTCCAACACTCAGACATCATTTACAGATAGCCAGGGGAACACTCCAACACTCAGACATCATTTACAGATAGCCAGGGGCACACTCCAACACTCAGACATTATTTACAGATAGCCAGGGGAACACTAACACTCAGACATCATTTACAGATAACCAGGGGAACACTCCAACACTCAGACGTCATTTACAGATAGCCAGGGGAACACTCCAACACTCAGACATCATTTACAGATAGCCAGGGGAAGACTCCAACACTCAGACATCATTTACAGATAGCCAGGGGAAGACTCCAACACTCAGACATCATTTACAGATAGCCAGGGGAAGACTCCAACACTCAGACATAATTTACAGATAGCCAGGGGAAGACTCCAACACTGAGACATCATTTACAGATAGCCAGGGGAAGACTCCAACACTCAGACATAATTTACAGATAGCCAGGGGAAGACTCCAACACTCAGACATCATTTACAGATAGCCAGGGGAACACTCCAACACTCAGACATCATTTACAGATAGCCAGGGGAACACTCCAACACTCAGACATCATTTACAGATAGCCAGGGGAACACTCCAACACTCAGACATCATTTACAGATAGCCAGGGGAAGACTCCAACACTCAGGCATCATTTACAGATAGCCAGGGGAAGACTCCAACACTCAGACATCATTTACAGATAGCCAGGGGAAGACTCCAACACTCAGACATCATTTACAGATAGCCAGGGGAAGACTCCAACACTCAGACATCATTTACAGATAGCCAGGGGAAGACTCCAACACTCAGACATCATTTACAGATAGCCAGGGGAAGACTCCAACACTCAGACATCATTTACAGATAGCCAGGGGAAGACTCCAACACTCAGACATCATTTACAGATAGCCAGGGGAAGACTCCAACACTCAGACATCATTTACAGATAGCCAGGGGAAGACTCCAACACTCAGACATCATTTACAGATAGCCAGGGGAACACTCCAACACTCAGACATCATTTACAGATAGCCAGGGGAACACTCCAACACTCAGACATCATTTACAGATAGCCATGGGAACTGATCAGAGGCAGTAGGGATGATAAGGGATGATCTTTTGATAAGTCTGTGAATTGGACCATTTTCCTGTTCTGCTAAAGAATTTAAAATGCACTTTGGTTGTCAGGTGTAAAAAGTACATGTATGGAGTAAAAAAGTACATTATTTTCTTTAGGAATGTAGTGAAGTAAAAGTAAAAGTTGTCAAAAATATAAATAGTAAAGTACAGATACCCAAAAAACTACTTAAGTAGTACTTTAAAGTATGTTTACTTATGTTGGTGAGGCTCTCTGACACGCTGCTCTCTGACACGCTGCTCTCTGACACGCTGCTCTCTGACACGCTACTCTCTGACACGCTACTCTCTGACACGCTGCTCTCTGACACGCTACTCTCTGACACGCTACTCTCTGACACGCTGCTCTCTGACACGCTGCTCTCTGACACGCTGCTCTCTGACACGCTACTCTCTGACACGCTACTCTCTGACACGCTACTCTCTGACACGCTGCTCTCTGACACGCTGCTCTCTGACACGCTGCTCTCTGACACGCTGCTCTCTGACACGCTACTCTCTGACACGCTACTCTCTGACACGCTGCTCTCTGACACGCTGCTCTCTGACACGCTGCTCTCTGACACGCTGCTCTCTGACACGCTGCTCTCTGACACGCTACTCTCTGACACGCTACTCTCTGACACGCTGCTCTCTGACACGCTACTCTCTGACACGCTGCTCTCTGACACGCTGCTCTCTGACACGCTGCTCTCTGACACGCTACTCTCTGACACGCTACTCTCTGACACGCTGCTCTCTGACACGCTGCTCTCTGACACGCTGCTCTCTGACACGCTGCTCTCTGACACGCTGCTCTCTGACACGCTGCTCTCTGACACGCTACTCTCTGACACGCTGCTCTCTGACACGCTACTCTCTGACACGCTGCTCTCTGACACGCTGCTCTCTGACACGCTGCTCTCTGACACGCTGCTCTCTGACACGCTGCTCTCTGACACGCTACTCTCTGACACGCTACTCTCTGACACGCTACTCTCTGACACGCTACTCTCTGACACGCTACTCTCTGACACGCTACTCTCTGACACGCTGCTCTCTGACACGCTGCTCTCTGACACGCTGCTCTCTGACACGCTACTCTCTGACACGCTGCTCTCTGACACGCTGCTCTCTGACACGCTGCTCTCTGACACGCTACTCTCTGACACGCTACTCTCTGACACGCTGCTCTCTGACACGCTACTCTCTGACACGCTGCTCTCTGACACGCTGCTCTCTGACACGCTGCTCTCTGACACGCTGCTCTCTGACACGCTGCTCTCTGAAAAGCCCTATAGGCTCTGGTCAAAAGACGTGCACTAGCCTATAGAGGGAATAAGGTGCCTTCGTGACAGCCCAGAATACGATATGATACTCACAACAACAAAACAGACTACAAAGTCCATCTCATACAGCTGTGGGCTGGAGGGTTTAACTGTTTCCAGAAATCAACTGACGGGTTGATTGATAGTTTCACTGAAGGTTTGTCTGTTTCTCATTCTACACAGAAGCCCATGAAGTAAGACACTGATGAGTTACACACCATCAACTGAACAACTGCTTACACTCTCACACACACACACACACACACCGTCTTGATCAACCTGCCAGTGTTCTACAGTGTTCTCTACCCAGCCTCCACATGGTTGACATCAGCCAGTCCTCTCTACCCAACCTCCACATGGTTGACATCAGCCAGTCCTCTCTACCCAGCCTACACATGGTTGGCATCAGCCAGTCCTCTCTACCCAGCCTCCACATGGTTGGCATCAGCCAGTCCTCTCTACCCAGCCTCCACATGGTTGACATCAGCCAGTCCTCTCTACCCAGCCTACACATGGTTGGCATCAGCCAGTCCTCTCTACCCAGCCTTCACATGGTTGGCATCAGCCAGTCCTCTCTACCCAGCCTCCACATGGTTGACATGCCAGTCAGTTTTAATACCAGAAACATATGGACTCCATTATTGTGATGCATCAGATCTTATTGTTCCACTGCTTCTCCAGATTTTCCCTTTCCCCTCTCTTTGGAATATGGCTCCAGTCTGTGTCAGTGTGTGTCCTTTTAAATAGCCTCTGCAGGCCAGACCTCTAGAGTCACGAACCTCTGAGATGACTGAAGACTTAGAGTTTTTATTCAGTTCTATAATTATATAGCATGTGAGTTTAAGTATGCCCTTTGTAGCTGGCACATTAAAACACCATCTTTGAGGACAGCTTGTGTGTGCGTGCGTGTATCAGTGTGTGTGTGTCTGTGTGTGTCTGTGTGTGTCCGTGTATGTATGTCTGTGTGTGTCAGTGTGTGCGTGTGTGTGTCCGTTTGAGGGCCACCAGATGAGAAAGACAAAACAGGACTTACCCACCTCAATTTCTCAGGATGACATCACTCCTACCCAAAACACAGGGTGATTGGTCAGAGATTGGCCTATCAGTGTAACGGACATCAGCGGGGACAATGATAGGAGCAGGGTAACATTGCCCCTAGATGCTGATCTTGTGTCAGTTCGGCATTTTCCCCACTAATGGTTAAGGTTAGGATTGGGGGAGGGGAAGCTGATCCTGGATCTGGGCTTTCACTCTGTCTGCAATAGCATCCAGAAGGAAGAGTGTATCTCTGTGGTGCTGATTATGGTTAGCATATACATATAACACAACACCCACACGTACTGTACATCTGAGAGCACAGAGGCACACACCCTCTCTCTCACACATGGAGCTTGTTTTCTATTCGTTTTGACACTGCATGCTTTTATTGCTCACTGAAAGGTACTCAGCCTGCCTGAGAGTGTGACAGCAAATGAAGACTAGGCAGTGCTAAACAACAGTCAATGTGTGTGTGTGTGTGTGAGAGAGGGGGGGCTAACCTAGCCTCCATTAACACAATAAAGTAAACACCTAGCTAGCTAACTGTGTTTTCATTTACAACTCATTACTCAACCATTGGAATCCACAGAGAGGTAAAATACACACACAGACACTGTACATCAACACACCGTAAAGTACACACACACACACATACACACACACACACACACACACACAACACAACCTGGAGTGACAAAGCAGCCATCAACAGGAGGTTGCTCAGGTGCAGAAAGAGTCCTGATCAATGAACTAATCAATTATTGTCTAAATAAATGGATGGATGGATCGATAAATGAATTACTAAATGAATGAACAAATTAAACAAATTAAGAAACTAATGATGGATGCAAAGCAATAATAGTATCATCTTGGGATTTGTCCCTAGTTGGGATGATCTATAATTAAGATGGGTAGCCCAACACAGACTGGATTTGTCCCTAGTTGGGATGATCTATAATTAAGATGGGTAGCCCAACACAGACTGGATTTGTCCCTAGTTGGGATGATCTATAATTAAGATGGGTAGCCCAACACAGACTGGATTTGTCCCTAGTTGGGATGATCTATAATTAAGATGGGTAGCCCAACACAGACTGGATTTGTCCCTATTTGGGATGATCTAGAATTATGATGGGTAGCCCAACACAGACTGGATTTGTCCCCATGATCTTTAAGACGAGCCGTGGAAAATCAGAGAGAATGGACAGACCTGGAGATCTGTCTCTGTCTGTCTGTCTTGTCTGTGTCTGTCCAGGATGGATATGGCTGTAGCCATTCTCACTGTGTGTATGTAACATCCTCTTGCCTGAGTTAACAAACACATCTGTCTGTACACAGCTCCTGTGCTCTCAACATCTGCAATATAAACAATCTATTGCAATGCAACACAACACAAAGCAACACAACAGAAAGCAACACAACACAACGCAAAGCAACACAACACAAAGCAACACAACACAACACAATGCAACACAACACAATGCAACACAACACAAAGCAACACAACGCAACACAACACAATGCAACACAACACAATGCAACACAACACAACACAATGCAACACAACACAATGCAACACAACACAATGCAACACAACACAATGCAACACAACACAATGCAACACAACACAATGCAACACAACACAATGCAACACAACACAATGCAACACAACACAACACAACAACACAACTCAAAGCAATACAACACAAAGCAACACAACACAATGCAACACAACACAAAGCAAAGCAACACAACACAAAGCAACACAACACAATGCAACACAACACAATGCAACACAACACAAAGCAACACAACGCAACACAACGCAACACAACACAACACAACGCAACACAATGCAACACAACACAACACAATGCAACACAACACAATGCAACACAACACAATGCAACACAACACAACACAACACAACTCAAAGCAATACAACACAAAGCAACACAACACAATGCAACACAACACAATGCAACACAACACAAAGCAAAACAACGCAACACAACACAAAGCAACACAACACAAAGCAACACAACAGAAAGCAACACAACACAACGCAAAGCAACACAACACAACGCAAAGCAACACAACACAAAGCAACACAACACAATGCAACACAACACAAAGCAACACAACACAACACAACGCAACACAACGCAACACAACGCAACACAATGCAACACAACACAACACAATGCAACACAACACAATGCAACACAACACAACACAACACAACTCAAAGCAATACAACACAAAGCAACACAACACAATGCAACACAACACAAAGCAAAACAAAGCAACACAACACAATGCAATACAACACAAAGCAACACAACACAATGCAACGCAACACAATGCAACACAACGCAATACAACACAAAGCAACACAACACAATGCAACGCAACACAACACAACACAATGCAACACAACACAAAGCAAAACAAAGCAGCACAACACAACACAACGCAACACAACGCAACACAACACAACGCAACACAACAGAAAGCAATACTACACTACAAAACATATTGCAATGCAACACAAAGCAACACAACACAATGCAACACAACACAAAGCAACACAACACAAAGCAACACAAAGCAACACAACACAAAGCAACACAACACAACACAAAGCAACACAACACAATGCAACACAACACAATGCAACACAACACAATGCAACACAAAGCAACACAACACAATGCAACACAACACAAACCAACACAACAGAAAGCAATATTACACTACAAAAATATTGCAATGCAACACAACACAAAGCAACACAAAGCAACACAACACAAAGCAACACAACACAAAGCAACACAAAGCAACACAAAGCAACACAACACAATGCAACACAACACAAAGCAACACAAAGCAACACAAAGCAACACAACAGAACGCAATACTACACTACAAAGCATATTGTAATGCAACAAAGCAACACAACACAACACAAAGCAACACAACACAATGCAACACAACACAAACCAACACAAAGCAACACAACACAATGCAACACAACCCAACACAACAGAAAGCATTACTACACTACAAAAATATTGCAATGCAACACAACACAAAGCAACACAACACAAAGCAACACAACACAAAGCAACACAAAGCAACACAACACAAAGCAACACAACACAACACAAAGCAACACAACACAATGCAACACAACACAATGCAACACAACACAATGCAACACAAAGCAACACAACACAATGCAACACAACACAAACCAACACAACAGAAAGCAATATTACACTACAAAAATATTGCAATGCAACACAACACAAAGCAACACAAAGCAACACAACACAAAGCAACACAACACAAAGCAACACAAAGCAACACAAAGCAACACAACACAATGCAACACAACACAAAGCAACACAAAGCAACACAAAGCAACACAACAGAACGCAATACTACACTACAAAGCATATTGTAATGCAACAAAGCAACACAACACAACACAAAGCAACACAACACAATGCAACACAACACAAACCAACACAAAGCAACACAACACAATGCAACACAACCCAACACAACAGAAAGCAATACTACACTACAAAAATATTGCAATGCAACACAACACAAAGCAACACAAAGCAACACAACACAAAGCAACACAACGCAACACAACAGAATGCAACACAACATGTCGCAGCACAAAACACAACATAACATAAAGTGGATCTGTAGTGAGAGGCTGTGGAATTCTATTTAACCAAACAGAAACAGTCCAAAGGACTGGGGCTTCATTTAAAAACAACAAGATGTTTTCATTCACTAAACTTGTTGCTCATTGTTCTCTTACATACCACAGCACACACCCACACCCTTTTACAACAGACACACACACAGTCACAGAAAACATCACACGTCATAAAGTATCATCGCTGCAGATTCTAGACCAAACATAGTGATTCAAGCTCTTTCAAGCTTCCAATTGAAGGTGCCTATTGAAAATACACAAAGGCGCTCTTAGAAACTGAGGGAGGCGGAGAGGAGAGCTACGAAGCAATAAAAACAACTCAAGTCAGGTCCGTCTGCTACAGCTGCATTACTGCTCTCAACCACGGTTAGTGTGAAAATGATTCTATGGAGAGTGGGTGAAGAGGAAGACGTCTACAGTACCTACCATTTAGTAGAAAACTAAATCCCTTCCTCAGTGGCAATAGCTTAGCTCTAGGACAGACATAAATACATGTTAAATGAGTGTTTATGAAAATGTATCACTGAAACACATTGAACTTCTGGAATGAACTCCCCGGTTGGTATGAGATATCAGGCAAATAACATCTTTCTTCTTCCATTTTCTTCTCTTGCTCTTTCTTCCCTTTTCAATTCTATCTATATTCATGCTTGTGTATTGGGAGGGATGGGTTCTCCCATCTCATAGCCCTCTGGGTGCTGGGGAACTTGAAATGTACACACACACACACAACCACATGCTCGTACACACATGCTCTCTCACACACACACACACTGGGACCATGCTCCCACCCATCCAGGACATCTACTTGAAACAATGCCTGAGGAAGTCCTGCAGCATCATCAAGGACCCCCCCCCCCCCCCCCCCTCCCTTGGGACAATTGAGAGATGGATTGTCTATGTGTGCCATTCAGAGGGTGAATGGGCAAGACAAAATATCTAAGTGCCTTTGAACGGTGTATGGTAGTAGGTGCCAGGCGCACCAGTTTGAGTGTGTCACAAACGGGTTTTTCACGCTAAACAGTTTCCCGTGTGCATCAAGAATGGTTCACCACCCAAAGGACATCCAGCCAACTTGACACAACTGTGGGAAGCAGTGGAGTCAACATGGGACAGCATCCCTGTGGAACGCTTTTGACCTCTTGTAGAGTCCATGCCCCATCAACTCAATATTAGGAAGGTGTTCCTAATGTTTTGTACACTCATGTTACACACACATTATAACTGCTGCTTACCAGACTGTTATTAACCTGCTCAGTTGATACACTTCCCTCCAATCCCCCATTGCCCAGAACACATGTACATATCGGACTAGAAATGGTTCCTTCCTGTTTTATACTTGTACTAAAATGTTTATTCTATTCTACTGAGCCATTTACTTTATGTTTGTAGTCTTATATTGTATTATTGGTTATTGTTGTTGCATTGTGGAGAAGGAACCTGCAAGTAAGCATTTCATTGGACGATGTATACCATGTGTATCCTGTACACTGTTAGACTAATATGTGCGCGCACACACACACACACACACACACACACACACACACACGCGCACACACACACACACACACACCTCCTAAGCCCTCAGAGTAGTGGGGTTGAAAGTAGGAACATCCTGTAGGGGAGAAAGAGGTCATGCTAGGATACACTCTGTATGGGTACTGGGCTGACTTAAAACAAATTGAAACCACACACACACCTCCCATGACTGGAGAAACTACATCAGGAAGACATACACATCCCTGGGGTCTCACTTAAAACACACACACACACTGATCTTGTTAACTTATATAAGTATTGAATAAGTAATACATGCTGAAGTGAACAACTACACACTAAACATGCCGTTAGCATCATCAGAATCACCTCAACATCCGAGCAGAGCTAAATTAAAATATGTCATCAATTCTGCCTCTCCAGCTTTCCTACATTCATTTAGAACACGAGACACAAATCTGGGGCTGGTACTGCTGAATTACTAGGATAAACCAACCAGCTAACATCAGAAACAAGCCTTGGGGAGACACAGACAGGCAGACAGACTCACGCACCAACAATGGTATCTGCAACCGGCCTTGGATAGAGATATAGACAGACAGACAGACAGACAGACAGACAGACAGACAGACAGACAGACAGACAGACAGACAGACAGACAGACAGACAGACAGACAGACAGACAGACAGACAGACAGACAGAGACAGAGACAGAGAGACAGACAGAGACAGAGACAGAGAGAGACACACACTGTGTGCCATACGACAGCCATCAGCTAGATGAGATTGACACGTAGCAGGCAGATGAAAGACAAGACTCAGCCCTCTGTTCATTCCTCCCTGCAGTCACATTCTACTGAGGTCTCTCACTTTCATACATCCATTATTCCCTACACTACATGGTGTGGCGAGGACACACACACACACACACACACACACACACACTGTGACAACAACATGCAGTGCTGGGGATCGACTCATGGAATCTGTGCCTTGCAGAATACTGGGGAGCAAGCTGTCGGGGAGCACTTACACAGCTTTATCTGTGTGTGTATGTATTTGTGTATGCATTTGTTTATGTGTGTGTATGTGTGTGTGTATATATCTGTGTGTGTGTACTCACCTTGTCACCACAGTCAAGCGGGCTGGATCCACTCTTGTTCCCACAGTCTTCCTGAAACACAGAGAAAATCACAAGCCACATGTTGGTTGTTTGTCTATTCAATTCAGTCCTGTATGAAAACAAATCTAGAAAATGAATAACATTACATTTCTCTCCCCATTACTTAGATGTTTGTTCTCTTACAGTATATTCCTTGAGAGCTTGATTCTCTGATTGTATTAGATTGATTCAAGTGTTACATGTGTTTTTCTTTCCAAAATGAAACCAGTCAAAACCTGGTGATGACCACATGAATATCCATCAAGTCTCCTATGATTTGTGATGGGCTGGATCCAAAAAGTCCTATTTCTCCTCCAGGATGTGACAGTAACTTGTTGGTATTCTACCAGCTCTCTCAATTTCCTATTTTCATCAAGGGAATATGATAGTCTCCTTCTCTCTTTCTGTCTATCCTCAACCCCCACCCCTCTCTCTTTCTCCAATCCCATCTTTCTCTCCGTTCTTTCAAACCAAATCGCTCTCCAAACCATCCTTCTATTTTCTCCAATCTCTCTCCCTTCCAACCCCTCCCTCTCTCCATCTCCCCTTCTCTCTTACTCCCCCCACCTCTCTAACCCAATCTCTCTCCCTTCCAACCCCTCCCTCTCTCCATCTCCCCTTCTCTCTTACTCCCTCCATCTCTCTAACCCAATCTCTCTCCCTTCCAACCCCTCCCTCTCTCCATCGCTCCAGCCTCTCTAGGTAGTGACAGGTAGTTTATTCCCTCCTATTCTGACAGATGTCAGCTTTGACAACCCTGCCTCATCCTCCACAAGGATTACTCTCCTTCCAAGAGATATGGCTCTGTGTATCGCATCCTCTAACTCATTACAACACACACACACACACACACACGCACACACACACGCACACACACACGTACACACTAGTGCTGTCAAATTCAAATCTCGACCTGGAAGCCAATTCCACTGCTTTTTCATTCTTCCTAATCAGGGACTGATTTCAACCTGCGACACCAGGTGGCTGCAATAATTATCAGGTAGAGCAGAAACCCAGTAGGGTCCGGACATCGTAGGGTCAGAGTTCAATACCCCTGCTCTAGAGGTTTATGCCTTATTTGAGGAATATGTAACATTCTGTCTCTCATGTCCCAGAGGACAGTAGGCATATACACTGACTGGACAAAACATTATGAACACCTGCTGAAAGCTAGAGGACAGTAGACATATACACTGACTGGACAAAACATTATGAACACCTGCTGAAAGCTAGAGGACAGTAGACATATACACTGACTGGACTAAACATTATGAACACCTGCTGAAAGCTAGAGGACAGTAGACATATACACTGACTGGACAAAACATTATGAACACCTGCTGAAATCTAGAGGACAGTAGACATATACACTGACTGGACAAAACATTATGAACACCTGCTGAAAGCTAGAGGACAGTAGGCATATACACTGACTGGACTAAACATTATGAACACCTGCTGAAAGCTAGGAATCTCTTATTGATGTCAGTTGTTAAATCCACTTCAATCAGTGTAGATGAAGGGGAGGAGACGGGTTAAATAAGGGTTTTTAAGCCTTGAGACATGGATTGTGTATGTGTGTTATTCAGAGGGTGAATGGGCAAGTGAAAAGGTTTAAGTGCCTTTGAATGGGGTATGGTAGTAGGTGGCAGTCAGACCAGTTTGAGTGTGTCAAGAATGGTCCACCACCTAAAGGCCATCCAGACAACTTGACACGACATTGGGAAGCATTTGAGCCAACATGGGACAGCATCCTTGTGGAACGCTTTCAATACCTTGTAGAGTCCAAGCCCCGACGAATTGAGGCTGTTCTGAGGTTATTAATGTTAACACTTGCCATGCACAATTCTCCCTTAATGATAAATCATCCAAATGTACCCTGTTGCTCCCTTAATGATAAATCATCCAAATGTACCCTGTTGCTCCCTTAATGATAAATCATCCAAATGTACCCTGTTGCTCCCTTAATGATAAATCATCCAAATGTACCCTGTTGCTCCCTTAATGATAAATCATCCAAATGTACCCTGTTGCTCCCTTAGTGATAAATCATCCAAATGTACCCTGTTGCTCCCTTAATGATAAATCATCCAAATGTACCCTGTTGCTCCCTTAGTGATAAATCATCCAAATGTACCCTGTTGCTCCCTTAGTGATAAATCATCCAAATGTACCCTGTTGCTCCCTTAGTGATAAATCATCCAAATGTACCCTGTTGCTCCCTTAGTGATAAATCATCAAAATGTACCCTGTTGCTCCCTTAATGATAAATCATCCAAATGTACCCTGTTGCTCCCTTAGTGATAAATCATCCAAATGTACCCTGTTGCTCCCTTAGTGATAAATCATCCAAATGTACCCTGTTGCTCCCTTAGTGATAAATCATCCAAATGTACCCTGTTGCTCCCTTAGTGATAAATCATCCAAATGTACACACACACACACACCCTCCTGTGTGAGGATAATAAGGCTAACCTGTCCAAACACATCTCTTGGCAAATTAGCAGTCAGGCTTGCATTTACAGCCAGATGTCCCAACTGTGTGTGTGTGTGTGTGTGTGTGTGTGTGTGTGTGTGTGTGTGTGTGTGTGTGTGTGTGTGTGTGTGTGTGTGTGTGTGTGTGTGTGTGTGTGTGTGTGTGTGTGTGTGTGTGTGTGTGTGTGTGAGGATAAGCCGTAATGAACATGAGGTCAGTGGTATAATGTTAAGACAGTATGGAGAGTGGGCCGTCTATATATTGTCTGACAGAACCATGTCAGGTCAAATGGCTGCTGAGGAACACCCTGATTAGACATGAACATTCTTGGCCTATCGTGTCAAGCCTCTAAGGGCTTGTATTAAGATACCAAAACACACACACAGCAAATTTAAAAAAACACACACACACAGACATGCACCAAAAACAAATTTAAAACACACACACACAGACATGCACCAAAAGCAAATTTAAAACACACACACACAACAAATACCAGATAAAAAGGATCCATGTGGTTCCTGTCCAACTGGAGAGCCTTAAATAGCTTGGCTTGCATTTTGGGTAACAGGAAATGAACTGTTGAATGCCGCTCGCAGTCGAAGGCGAATTGTTTTTCTATTAAAACTGAATTCTAAATGTTTTATCCATGTGAGGATTTCATATGGACACATAATCATTCATACATGTTTATGCAAACTAGTCTTATTAAATAATGTGTGAGTCTACTACTCTACTATTGCAGTTCCAATTGGATATTTATGTTTGGACAGTGGAACCACTTTCAGACTACAGTACAAAGTAGCTATACAGTCCTGTGTCAAACAATGTGCCAAAACCTCATTTGTGATGTGTATGCCACAGGTGGCTGGTGGCACCTTAATTGGGGAGGATGGGCTCATTGGGGAGGAATGGAATCTATGGAATGATATCAAACGCATGGATTCCATATGTTTGAAAGCACTCCATTCCAGCCATTATTATAAGCCGTCCTCCCCTCACCAGCCTCCTGTGTGCTTAGATGTGTGCATAACTTACTATAAGCATTAGTGGAGGCTGATGAGGGCAGGATGGCTCATAGTAATAGCTGGAATGTAGTGTAATGGAATGGTAACATGTGTTTGGTACCATTCCATAGATTCCGTTCCAGACATTACTATGAGCCAATTTAAAGTGCCACCAGCCACCACTGGTATGCATTGATGTCAATAGATTTGTATGGAAACCTTGAGTTACGTGCAAGAACCTAAAGTTAGGATTTTGTCCCAAGTGTCTACAAAGTGTCCTTGTAAGGAAGGGTCTTTCTGAGCGTACTGCTAAATCAATGTGACAGAAAAAAGGCAGACACAGAGACATACAGACAGAGAGATATACAGACAGAGAGATATACAAACAGAGAGAGAGAGACATACAGACACAGAGAGAGACATACAGACAGAGAGAGACACATAGAGAGATATACAGACAGAGAGACAAAGTAGGAATAGGCACAGAGACATACAGACAGAGAGACATACAGACAGACATACAGACAGAGAGACATACAGACAGAGAGACATACAGACAGAGAGAGAGACATACAGACAGAGAGACATACAGACAGACACATACAGACAGAGAGAAAGAAATAAAAAAGGCAGACACAGAGACATACAGACAGAGACATATAGACAGAGAGACATACAGACAGAGAGACATACAGACAGAGAGAGAGAAAGAAAGAAAAAAGGCAGACACAGAGACATACAGACAGAGACATATAGACAGAGAGACATACAGACAGAGAGACATACAGACAGAGAGAGAGACATACAGACAGAGAGAGACACATACAGACAGAGAGACACATACAGACAGAGAGACACGAACAGACGGAGAGACATACAGACAGAGAGACATACAGACAGAGAGAGAGACATACAGACAGAGAGACATACAGACAGAAAGACATACAGACAGAGAGACACATACAGACAGAGAGAAAGAAAGAAAAAAGGCAGACACAGAGACATACAGACAGAGACATATAGACAGAGAGACATACAGACAGAGAGACATACAGACAGAGAGAGAGAAAGAAAGAAAAAAGGCAGACACAGAGACATACAGACAGAGAGAGACACATACAGACAGAGAGACACATACAGACAGAGAGAGACACATACAGACAGAGAGACACGAACAGACGGAGAGACATACAGACAGAGAGACATACAGACAGAGAGACATACAGACAGAGAGAGAGAAAGAAAGAAAAAAGGCAGACACAGAGACATACAGACAGAGAGAGAGGTATACAGACAGAGAGAGACACATACAGACAGAGAGAGACACATACAGACAGAGAGACACGAACAGACAGAGAGAGACATACAGAGAGACAGAGACATACAGAGAGATCTGTCAGTGTCCACCTGTCTGCCGGGTCAGATTAGGGCTAGTCAACACACACACACACACACACACACACACACACACACACACACACACACACACACACACACACACACACACACACACACACACACACACAAACCAAAATAACCCCCAGCGGAGGAGGAGAAAGCAAGATGCTAAGCCAAGCCATGGAAACGCCTGGTATCAATTTACACCATGTTATCCACTTCTTGGACCGATCACTGTTTTATTTCATTAATTAACTCCTTAGCCTCAGTCTCCGTCCCAAATGACACCCTAGTCCCTACATACTGCACTCCATTAGACTAGCACTCATAGGGCTCTGGTCAAAAGTAGTGCACAAAGTAGGAATAGGGTACCATTTGGGATTAATCCTAAGATACATGCCAGGGGGAACTAGCTGCAAGGCTGGCAGGGTGAGCCGGGACAACAACCACTCAGAACAACTTCACACCCCATTAAGGGCTTGATGGATAGGCCAAAACTACTAGAAGATACATCCTAAATGGCACCCTATTCCCTATTGGGCCCTGTTCAAAAGTAGTGCACTATGTAGGAAATAGGGTGCCATTTGGTTTCTGCTTGGCACCTTGTACAATATAATATGAAGAGCTGGTATTTTCCTAAGGAGGAGGCAGAGAGCAACTCGCCAAGCCAGAAGGCTTGTACAGACACATGAGCGAGGGAAGTTGTGTGTGTGTGTTTGTGTTACTTTCCCCTCTGAAACTATGCTGGAGCCCTGATGGTTTCCTGGAGTAAATGGTGGCCTCTGGCAGCTCGCTCCCTCGTCCACGATGGCAGTGTGTATGTGTGTGCTCCCCAGTGTTCCACAACATATGCGTGCCAAGAACTCCTGAATCTCTGTCTCAGAGAGTGACTCACCCACACAGTAGAAATAGACCTAGCAGAATTTATGTAGACATAGACCGAGCAGAATGTACATATAAAAACAAAACCAGCAGAATTGACATAGAAATAGATCTAGCAGAATGGACAGAAATATACTTAGGATAATTCTTGTAGACATAGACCTAGCAGAATAACAATAGAAATATGTATACCAAAATGGACATGGAAATAGACCTAGCAGAATGTATGTAGACAGACCTAGCAGAATGTACATATAAAAACAAAACCAGCAGAATAGACATAGAAAGAGACCTAGCAGAAGGGACATAGAAAGAGACCTAGCAGAAGGAACATAGAAAGAGACCGAGCATAAGGGACATAGAAAGAGACCTAGCAGAAGGGACATAGAAAGAGACCTAGCAGAAAGGACATAGAAATACACCTAGCGGAATTAACATAGAAATGGACTTGACAGACTGTACATATAAAAAACGTGCAGAATGAACCTTGCAGACCTAGCAGAATGAACATTGAAATATACGCGGCATAGAAATAGAAATAGACCTAGCAGATTGAACACAGCTCAGAAAAAACACAGACGAGCTGCTAACAAGTTGGAAGTGATGTAACAAAACGGAATAGCACGCAAGTTGAAATGCACCAGCCTGAAATTCAATGGATTTGTCATGGTCCACTTCATATCATTGCAAGCACACGCACGCACACACATTGCTGCATGCAAACAGCATTTAGAAAGGCAATGAGAGTCTGAGGGATGAGGATATGATATGAGTCAATGCACTGAGCATTCTGATTGCTGCAGCCAATATGAGCCACAACAACATGAATGGAATGTCCTTTCTAGTCATTCTATATCTATACTAAGAAAACCACAGAACAAGCTCAAATAGATGGAGTGATACTAGTAGCTGTTAGAGTAATAATTAGACTGTAGGCCCATCTCTCTACATCTCTCTGTATAGCTCTCCTCAATCTCTTTCTAGATCCCTCTCCACCTCTCTTCCTCTCTACTTTCTCTCTATATATACTTCCCTCTCCAAACATCTCGTCCACTCTTCCTCTGTATCCTTCTCTCTCCCTCCTCCCCTCATCGTAATATATAGTCTATGTGTGTATCCACCACCACACCTACAGTATGTGTACATCCACCACCATACAGACATGATAAACTGTAGTGCCTATTTTATACACTTCATGAGAAATGGGGTTGTCTGTGTTATTCTGGTCATTCTACAGATACCTTCGAGAGTGACCCTGGTAAGAGGGCATCACACACACACCTGCCCCTTGGGCCATGTATATGCACAGTAATATTTGCAAGTCAAAAGAAGGCAAGGAAAGGTTGCACTCACCTGCTGTATTCCTGATTTATTCTCCTCTCCTATCTTCTCTTCATCCGTCCTTTCTCCTCCTCTCTTCTCATCGTCTGTCCTCTCTTCATCTGTCCTTTCTTCTCTTCTCCTTTCATCTCATCTCCTCTCTTGTCCTCCTTTTCTCTTCTCCATTCTCCTTTCCTCCCCTCTTCTTTCTCTCTCCACTCCTCCCCTATTCTCTTTCCTTTCTCTCCTCCCCTCCCCTCTTCTCTCACTCTCCTCTCCTCTCCTTGGTTATGGGTTATGTGTGGAAACCTAGAGTACATTCTGAATATACCAATTAGTTTGTCAACCTCTGGCTGTCAGTCAAACCCAGGTATCTGTTTCTCTGAGATGCTTTGACATTCCCAGGACTGATTACATGGTTCCAATGGGTGTTCCTTCAATCCCTGTTCTGTGGCTCTAATGTGGACTTCTGTTGCTTCCAAACATCCCTCCCTCCCTCTCTGTCTCTCTCTCATTCTCTCATGCAGGGATCTTGTCAATTATGGCCTTGAAATCCGGTCATGGTCATTCCTTTCCTGAGATTTGATATCATCATCATTGTCATCTCTGCTAGCTATGCATCTTTTACAAGAGCGACTGAAAGAAGGAGGGGAAGTACAGGGTTAACTTTCCCCTTTCTTAAATCTGACAGAGACACACACACACACACACACACACACACACACACACACACACACACACACAGAAACATGCACACTGCTTATTCCCTGACCACTAAGCCCTCTAAAGACTTCAATTACAGCAGGAAATCCATTCACTTATTGAACAGCTCTGTCATATTCTGAGCAAGTCTTACATTCATCATCAATATGCCCTTACAGCCTCAGTCAAACCTCAACTGTCACGTGCTCATCACTCATTCCACATACATATCCTGATAATGAAGGAACCTGTTGGGTACATAGGCTAGTATAAACTAAACTAACGCTGCTCTTACCTCACCAATACTGATTGAGTTCAATATAATCACCGATTAGCTATAGGTTCGTATATGGGCGCATCAATCTGAAAAACACTGAACTATTATCAGCAATACAACTTGAATATATGGACATGTTGAAAATGACGGAATGTTGTTGGAAGAATATAAAAAACACATACCTGATGACTGTGCACTTGATGCCCCTAGGGCAGCGAAACCGGGCGCGCACGTTACGAGAAGCGAGCGCAAGATACAGTGGCACATGCGAACCGAGCGCTTGAAAATACACAACATAGGCTACCCTTGCTGCACAGTATCATATTATACAACATCATACATAAACCAGCCCTATAAATATCATTTGTGGTTTTAACAATGCTACCACTTGCGCGAGTTGTGCTTGCTTGCCGGGTGAAACGTGTTGGTACATGATACGGTTGTTAACGCACAGATACCGTACCATTGTTGCTGTCATGCACGGTCAAAGTCTATAAGGATGGCATTGTGTAAATTGCATTAATTACATGTAGGGATACATGTATATTTTGTAGGACGATTTATTTTGACACTGATCAATGGCACTGGGAGGAGATGAGCTGGAACGAACCGCAAAAAGGCGCACCTTGAAAACAAACACCTCTGGTCCTTACAGCCACAGCTGGCACTGGCCGCTCCTATCTGCAGCACGTACAGTCCACAACGACCCAAAGCAGTCTGTTGTATTCCTATTAGCAGGCTAGACTACCGATACACCGGTGGCTTTGGCTTTGACACTAGAGTAAGAGCAAAAGAGAGGCGAGCTGGAGTTGTTTTTAAATCCCCAAAAGGTTTAGTAGTTAGCTTATAAACTCCACGGAGATCGAGAGACGCACCAACCTGTAGAATAAACCAACCGTTTTCTAGTCGACTCCTTCGGGAAGTGCGGTCTTGGTGAGGACACACTGGAGATGTGACAGGGACAATTAGGTCATGTGTCAGGTCTGCTATAGCGGAGAGAAGAGGCACTCTGATATTTATACACGCATCTCCTCTCCGCTCCGCGCGAGCCTGGCGCTTCTTTCTGTACACGCTGTTTACACCAGCAGAGGCAGGAGGACACGCCCACCGCACACTCATTGGTCCGGTCCATTTCTAAGCCATTTCTATCATTCCATTGTCGGAGGCCTATTGTAGATACAATCTACAAAGCCTACTTTAGCGCTATTCTAGGAGGACTGAAAAATGTATAAAATAATTTGATAATTGGAGGCAAATGTGTAGGCCTACGTTGTAAGTGCATTTTGATGCAGGGCCAGTAACTTGAAATGTATTTAAAATATGCATTTATTAGGCTATGGAAACATGAAAGTGGGATTTCCGCACAGAAGTATATTATAGCCTACACTACTGGTGATGTGACTTGGTGCTCGGGAACATGAGCTGCCAGTAGAAATACTGTGTGAGTGTTTGGTGCACTGGAATTTCTTCTGTCTGCCTTGCCACCTATATCCTTGCCACCTATATCCTTGCTACCTATATCCTTGCCACCTATATCCGCATGACCTACACCTTTATCCCTTCTCTTCTTTCCTCTACTCCCCTCCCAATCCCCTCTACACACACCCACCCATCTTTCTCACTGCCGCCCACCCATCTTTCTCACTACCCACCCACTCCTCTTTCTCACTACCCGCCCACCCCTCTTTCTCACTACCGCCCACCCCTCTTTCCCACTACCCGCCCACCCCTCTTTCTCACTACCCGCCCACCCATCTTTCTCACTACCCGCCCACTCCTCTTTCTCACTACCCACCCACCCCTCTTTCCCACTACCCACCCACCCCTCTTTCTCACTACCCACCCACCCATCTTTCTCACTACCCGCCCACCCATCTTTCTCACTACCCGCCCACCCCTCTTTCTCACTACCCGCCCACCCATCTTTCTCACTACCCGCCCACCCATCTTTCTCACTGCCGCCCACCCATCTTTCTCACTACCCACTCACCCCTCTTTCTCACTACCCGCCCACCCCTCTTTCTCACTACCGCCCACCCCTCTTTCTCACTACCCGCCCACCCCTCTTTCTCACTACCGCCCACCCCTCTTTCTCACTACCGCCCATCCCTCTTTCTCACTACCCGCCCACCCCTCTTTCTCACTACCGCCCACCCCTCTTTCTCAATACCGCCCACCCCTCTTTCTCACTACCCACCCACCCATCTTTCTCACTGCCGCCCACCCATCTTTCTCACTACCCACCCACCCCTCTTTCTCACTACCCGCCCACCCCTCTTTCTCACTACCGCCCACCCCTCTTTCCCACTACCCGCCCACCCCTCTTTCTCACTACCCGCCCACCCATCTTTCTCACTACCCGCCCACCCATCTTTCTCACTACCGCCCACCCATCTTTCTCACTACCCGCCCACCCATCTTTCTCACTACCGCCCACCCATCTTTCTCACTACCCGCCCACCCATTTTTCTCACTACCCGCCCACCCCTCTTTCTCACTACCCGCCCACCCCTCTTTCTCACTACCCACTCACCCCTCTTTCTCACTACCCACCCACCCCTCTTTCCCACTACCCACTCACCCATCTTTCTCACTACCCGCCCACCCCTCTTTCTCACTGCCTGCCCACCCCTCTTTCTCACTGCTCCTCCACCCCTCTTTCTCACTACCCGCCCACCCCTCTTTCTCACTACCCACTCACCCCTCTTTCTCACTACCCGCCCACCCCTCTTTCTCACTGCCCGACCACCCCTCTTTCCCACTACCCGCCCACCCCTCTTTCTCACTACCCACTCACCCCTCTTTCTCATTATCCGCCCACCCCTCTTTCCCACTACCCGCCCACCCCTCTTTCTCTCTACCCACTCACCCCTCTTTCTCACTACCCGCCCACCCCTCTTTCTCACTACCCACCCACCCATCTCTCTCTCTGTCTCTCTCTCTCTCTCTGGTCTTCATCCTATCGCTGTGCCTCACCATCGCTTTCTCTATGCGTTCCTCTCCATTCTTATTTCTCTATGCGTTCCTCTCCATTCTTATTTCTCTATGCGTTCCTCTCCATTCTTATTTCTCTATGCGTTCCTCTCCATTCTTATTTCTCTATGCGTTCCTCTCCATTCTTATTTCTCTATGCGTTCCTCTCCATTCTTATTTCTCTATGCGTTCCTCTCCATTCTTATTTCTCTATGCGTTCCTCTCCATTCTTATTTCTCTATGCGTTCCTCTCCATTCTTATTTCTCTGTGTTCCTTTCCATTCCTCTCCATTCTTATTTCTCTATGCGTTCCTCTCCATTCTTATTTCTCTATGTGTTCCTTTCAATTCTTATTTCTCTCCATACATCTCTTGTTCCTGTCTGTACATTAGCTTACAGGTCAAACATGGGAGTTTCGTAACTGTCCTGCTATGGTTGAGGAGGTTGAAACCATGAAATGGAGCTTTGAAACTCAAAAGTCTCTTGTCGAATAGTCTAGATTGTTTACACTCTTAGAAAAAAGGTTCTGTATAGAACCAAAAAGGGTTCTGCTTGCTTCATATATGGCACCTTTTGCAACCAGCTCTCAGAGCATTTCGTATTATTCTGCATGTAAATCCGAGATGCTCCATTTAGTAAAATGTGTAAGATTTCGTATGGTATGTACTAATTTGTAGTTGTCCATCTCCCATTTTGTATGATATGTTGCAAAATACAATTCGTATGATATGTTATGATTTTGAAAAAGCATACAATATGTTACATAAACGTAGATATGTTACGAATTCCCATTTGTTGTGGCTAACATTTTATAGGTGGCAAATGCTAACATTAGCTAGGCTAAGGGTTAGGGTTAAGGTGAGGGTTAAGGTTAAGATTAGGAGTTAGGTTAAGGTAAGGTGAGGGGAAGGGTTAGCTAAAAGGGTTAAGGTTAGGGGAAGGGTTAGCTAAAAGGGTTAAGGTGAGGTGAAGGGTTAGCTAACATGCTAAGTAGTTGCAACTTAGCTAAAAAGTAGTAAGTAGTTGCTAAATAGCTAACATACAAAAGTTTTCTGTGATGAGATTCGAGCACACACCTTTTTGGGGGTTGCTAGACGTTTGCGAAAGTCTAGCAACCCAAAGGTTGTGAGTTCAAATCTCATCACGGAAAACTTTAACATTTTAGCTAATTAGCAACTTTTCAACTACTCACTACTTTTTAGCTACATTGCAACTATACTGAACAAAAATATAAATGCAACATGCAACAATTTAAAAGATTTTATAGAGTTACAGTTCATATAAGGAAATCATCCATTTAAATAAATGAATTGGGTCCTAATCTATGGATTTCACATGACTGGGAATACAGATACTCATGTGATAGTCACAGACAACTTAAAGAAAAAGGTAGGGGTGTGGATCAGAAAACCAGTCAGTATCTGGTGTGACCATTTGCTTCATGCAGCCCGGCACATCTCCTTCGCAAAAAAGTTGATAAGGCTGTTGATTGTGGCCTGTGGAATGTTGTCCCACTCCTCTTTAATGGCTGTGTGAAGTTGCTGGATATTGGCGGGAAATGGTACACGCTGTCGATCCAGAGCATCCCAAACATGCTCAATGGGTGACATGTCTGGTGAGTATGCAGGCTATGGAAGAACTGGGATATTTTCAGCTTCCTTGCAATTATCATGCTGAAACATGAGGTGATGTTGGCAGATGAATGGCACGACAATGGGCCTCAGGATCTCGTCACGGTGTCTCTTCAAATTGCCATTGATAAAATGCCATTGTCCATAGTTTATGCCTACCCAAACCATAACCCCACCGCGGGTCACTCTGTTCACAACTTTGACAGCAGCAAAACGCTCGCCCACACATTTTACATTTCAGTAATTTAGCCGACACTCTCTTTTTTCCCATACTGGTCCCACATGGGAATCGAACCCACAACCCTGGCATTGCAAGCGCCATTGCTTGAGCAACTGAGCCACACGGGTCTGCAGTTGTGAGGCCAGTAGGACGTACTGGTAAATTCTCTAAAATAACATTGGAGGTGGCTTATGGTATAGAAATGAACATTCAATTATCTGGCAAAAGCTCTGGTGGACATTCCCGCAGTCAGCATACCAATTTCATGCTCCCTCAAATCTTGAGACATCTGTGGCATTGGGTTGTGTGACAAAATTGCACATTTTATAGTGGCCTTTTATTGTCCCCAGCACAAGGTGCAACTGTGAAATGATGCTGTTTAACCAGCTTCTTGATATGCCACACCTGTCAGGTGGATGGACTGTCTTGGCAAAGGATAAATGCTCACTAACAGGGATGTAAACACATTTTGTGCACAAAATTTGAGAGAAATAAGCGTTTTGTAGCATCTGAAACATTTCTGGGATCTTTCACTTCAGCTCAGGAAACATGGGACCAACACTTAACATTTTGCGTTTATATAGTTATACTTAGCATGTTAGCTAACCCTACCCCTAACTTTAACCCTTTTAGCTAAACCTAACCCTAACCACCCTCCTTTTCCCTAAGATACCTTCTGTTTTATGTAACCATACCAAAAGTAACATATCATTCTAATTTGAGTTTTCAGGATTTACATTTACTGTTACGTCTATTCTATGAACCCAAGGACTCTATATAGAACCAATTTTGGTTCAGTGCAAAATAAAACCTGGGGTTCTGATCAAGGAACCCTACAAAAAGGTTCCATATAAAACCTTTAGGGGTGTCATATATGAAGCAAGCAATAACATTTTTTTTGGGGGGGGGGGGGGGGGGGTTCTATAGACCAGGTATTCCCAAACTGGACAATACCGTTGGTGGTACACCAAATAAAAATGTGATTCACCTTTTTTTTAAAAATTAAAATCAGTCAATTTATATTTTCCAATGGGGCTATATGTTTGGGTGAGTTTTTTGTCTCGCCTGATTAGCCTTGTTTCACTGCCAAAATTCAAATTAAACCATCTAGTGTTCAGCGAAATGACAACACAATGTCAAATACAGGTAGCCTAGTCAAATCATTTACATTCAATCAAATTAACCGTAACTCTCTCGTGGGAATTCCACTAACCGTCCGAATGTAGCCAAACGTAGCTGTTGCTCATGTAGGTATCTGCACCGATGGCACAAAATCCATGACAGGGATACGTAGTGGAGGAGAGGTCATGGCATGCAAGCAGTTGCTCCCGACGCCACTTGGGTACACTGCAGCATCCACCGAGAGGCGAATGCCTGACAGCTTGAAAGACGTTTTGGACACTACAGTGAAAATGGTTAACTTTGTCAAAGCAAGGCCCCTGAACTCTCGTGTATTTTCTGCACTATGTAATGATATGAGCAGCGACCATGTAACGTTTTTACAACATATGCTGGTTATCAAGGGGCAAAGCATTGACACGTTTTTTAAAAATGGAGAGACGAGTTTAAAGTTCTTTACTGACCATAATTTTAACTTGTCTGACCGCTTGCAGAGTTTCTCATAGACTGGGTGATGTTTTTTCTCGCCTGAATGATCTGAATCTAGGATTACAGGGACTTTCCACAAATAAATTCAATGTGCGGGACACACTTGAGGCTATGATTAAGAAGTTGGATCTCTTCTCTGTCTGCATTAACAAGGACAACACACAGGTCTTTCTATCATTGTATGATTTTTGTGTGCAAATGAACTCAAATTTACGGGCGAAGCACCTGAGTGAATTGGGTGAGCAATTACGCAGGCACTTCCCTGAAACAGATGACACAAACACCTGGATCTGTTATCCCTTTCATGCCCTGCCTCCAGTCCACTTACCTATCTATATCTGAACAAGAAAGCCTCATCGAAATTGCAACAAACGGTTCTGTGAAAACTGAATTTAATCAGAAGCCACTGCTACAGTGGGAACCACTGCTACAGACAATACCAACGTTATCATACTTCTTTCTGGTTAGACACGGTTTAAGTCAAACCCACCTGTCAACCAAAAGCTTAGTGTGGATCAGGTCTGCATAGCCGACCAGTCCGCCTTCAGGAATCCCCGCTGAGTACTGCCATAGTCTTAGGCAACATAAAGACCACCTCATTGGAACAGTCCCATCCCTGTAAGCAGCTGCTATCAGGATGAATCGGGCTACTGGGAAATACTGTCAAATATGTCCCAGTATTCATCCGTAGGGGCCGCTGTTAAATGGGATTTGAGCAATGAAACTGTATACAGGCTGTGTATATTTCGAGACAGGACGGCTGAGGTGAAGTCTCCGTAGATGAGTCGGCTAAACACGGTTCAATGATTAGCCTGTTTCCCGTTTAAATGATCAAGGCTATAAACATCGTTATGAATAGACTATGAACTATAGAATTACTTTTAATCAGTTGATTATGAAACGATGCCTGATCAATACCGATTGATAACTGAATAAAATGAGACCCGCCAGAGCTAAAGAGCGCTGCGTCTGTCAGACTTTAGCGCTCTAACTTCAGAGCAGGAACAAGGGACAGTGCTGGGGGAATTATCACCGGCGTTTGGCAGCCGGGCCCGTCATGTTTACCTAATACCGAGACACTGTGGCACCGAGGCATGCTCCAAGTTAATTAAGTGTAAAATGCCAAAAAAGTCGCGTTTGCATAAAATCTAGCTCCTCATTGCTATACAGCTCCCATCTCCGCTTGAATATACTGTATCACAGTATAGACAAAAATGCGTGACAGGCCTACTATCGCAATCAAAAAGTATACTATAGTAACGTAATTTCCACACAGTCAGAGGTCCTCATTAAATAAGGCGCACATATTTGGCCTAGCCTCCTTGTTGTTGCTGGAGACGGATTATCCTCACTGAAATGTTGGCTTTCAGTCGCACCGGCTAATAGGAGAACGTTACAGATCTCCCTCTCATTTCGCTCTCTCCCTGTGTCGTTGTGAGAGGACATTTGAATTCACATGGCCGGGCTGAGCACCCGGCATTTACGGTGTTAGAACGTTATCTATACAGGTGTTCAATCAGACCAGCGTTTCTAGTTACTAGACTATGCCGCTCTCCCGCCGTTACTTGCATAACGTACAGCATGGGTGGTCTAAATGTTAAAAGAGTCAGAAATAAACAAATAGCCTAAAAAAATAAAGCTGCAAACAAAATCATTTTAAACCACCTGGCAATGTATGTCCAATTATAACTCTTCATGCAAGATTGTGTCGAAAATGGCCAATCCAAAGGAAAGATACATAACAGAAAAAACACAATGTGTCATCTCTCAATTTGCACAACTCTGACCACCTCCTGTGCATATGTGTTTGTGTGCTTGTGTGTGAGAGAGAGAGAGAGAGAGCGAGAGAGAGAGTTACTTTAGGCTACTGATAGAGAGGAACTAGAAGGGAACACTGGTCCCTGTGTCCCCTCACCCTTCTACCCCCCTCTTTCCCTCCTCCCTCTCCTTCCATCCCCTCCTCCCTCTCCTTCCATCCATCCATCCCTTCCTCCCTTGCCTTCCCTCCTTCTACTCCCCTCTTTCCCTCCTCCCTCTCCTTCCATCCCCTCCTCCCTCACCTTCCCTCCTTCTACCCCCCTCTTTCCCTCCTCCCTCTCCTTCCATCCCCTCCTCCCTCACATTCCCTCCTCCCTCGCCTTCCCTCCTTCTACCCCCCACTTTCCCTCCTCCCTCTCCTTCCATCCCCTCCCCCCTCACCTTCCCTCCTCCTTCGCCTTCCCTCCTTCCAATCCCCTCCTTCCACCCGAAGTCTCGATAGATGAGTAGGATAAACACTGCTGAATAATTAGGCTATTTCCCGTTTAAATGATCAAGGCTATAAACAGAGTTATGAATAGACTATGAACTATATAATTACTTTTAATCAGTTGATTATGAAACGTTGCCTGAAACCCCTCCTTCCATCCACCTCCTCAATATCCTTCCCCCATACCAACCCTTCTCTGGCAGTGTGTTGTGTTGCTATAGAGAACAACTGAGTCAGTAATGCATTCCCCATTTTTGGAAAACATGTCAGATAGGGAGCTCCTGCTCCAAAGTTGTCAGGAACTCCCTTTGTGAGGCCTGATCAACAGTTGTCAGGAACTCCCTCAGTGTGAGGCTTGATCAACAGTTGTCAGGAACTACCTCAGTGTGAGAGGCCTGATCAACAGTTGTCAGGAAGTCCCTTAGAGTGAGGACTGATCAATAGTTGTCAGGAACTCCCTCAGTGTGAGGCCTGATCAACAGTTGTCAGGAACTCCCTCAGTGTGAGGCCTGATCAACAGTTGTCAGGAACTCCCTCAGTGTGAGGCCTGATCAACAGTTGTCAGGAACTCCCTCAGTGTGAGGCCTGATCAACAGTTGTCAGGAACTCCCTCAGTGTGAGGCCTGTTCCACAGTTGTCAGGAACTCCCTCAGTGTGAGGCCTGTTCCACAGTTGTCAGGAATTCCCTCAGTGTGAGGCCAGTTCCACAGTTGTCAGGAACTCCTTCAGTGTGAGGCCTGATCAACAGTTGTCAGGAACTCCCTCAGTGTGAGGCCTGATCAACAGTTGTCAGGAACTCCCTCAGTGTGAGGCCTGATCAACAGTTGTCAGGAACTCCCTCAGTGTGAGAGGCCTGATCAACAGTTGTCAGGAACTCCCTCAGTGTGAGGCCTGATCAACAGTTGTCAGGAACTCCCTCAGTGTGTGGCCTGATCAACAGTTGTCAGGAACTCCCTCAGTGTGAGGCCAGTTCCACAGTTGTCAGGAACTCCCTCAGTGTGAGAGGCCTGATCAACAGTTGTCAGGAACTCCCTCAGTGTGAGGCCTGATCAACAGTTGTCAGGAACTCCCTCAGTGTGTGGCCTGATCAACAGTTGTCAGGAACTCCCTCAGTGTGAGGCCAGTTCCACAGTTGTCAGGAACTCCCTCAGTGTGAGGCCAGTTCCACAGTTGTCAGGAACTCCCTCAGTGTGAGGCCAGTTCCAGGAGAGGGCTTCCATTTCTTCTAAAATGACCTCCATCCGCTGAGACACGGGGTGAGTGGGTGCCAGTAGCGGTCCATCTTCAGAATTGTAAGGAATTGGGATAATGAAGGCTGAGAACGTTATCGATGCTGCAACAAAGAGGAGGGGTGAGACAGGGAGAGAGAGGGAGGGGTGAGACAGGGATAGAGAGGGAGGGGTGAGACAGGGAGAGAGAGGGAGGGGTAAGACAGGGAGAGAGAGGGAGGGGTGAGACAGGGAAACAGAAGGAGGAGTGAGACAGGGAGAGAGGAGAGAGAGCGGGTGAGATAGAGAGAATGGCAAGATGGAGTGAAAGAGAGCAGAGAATGGCTTAGCAGTGAGACATGAATGCTTTGAATATACCTTAGTGTCATTGACACCAATGGAACAACTACTTCAAGGTGGAAGAACCACTCACTGAGTTTTCCAACTTGTTTCTCGGTAGGTACGCTAGAGCACATGCTCGTGTGTAGAGTAATACTTAAATACATTAGGAAAGACTGTCCACATCAACAATATGTTATTGGATTTATATCCACAAGCTAAAGGAAGTTTATTGGGAAAAATCTGATGACTACACATACAACAAAGTGGAAGAACATTGAAATGACTTTACAGGCTCATCACTCCTGCAGGGAGCATAGGTCATCGATGACTCCTCTCCATCCCATGTAGGGTTGCATAATGTATGCAATTTTCACAAATTTCTAGGTTTTCCAGAAATCCTGGTTGGAAGATTCTGGATTTCCTGCTGATCTTCCAACTGGTATTTCTGGAACATCTGGCAACTTTGGGAAAGGTGCTGATTTGTCAAATTTGTCAACCCATTCCATTCTGGGGGTGGCAGCGTAGCCTAGTGGTTAGCGCGTTGGACTAGTAACCAAAAGGTTCCAAGTTCAAATCCCTGAGCTGACAAGGTTGTCGTTCTGCCCCTGAACAAGGCAGTTAAACCACTGTTCCTAGGCTGTCATTGAAAATTGAAAAAAAGAATTTGTTCTTGCCTAGTTAAATAAAGGTAATACAAATAAAACTCTTCTTCAGGTACTTTTCTCCAGACTAAAAGAAAACCTGGAGAATAACAGTGGAAAATGAGATGAAGCGCTGTGGTCTGTGATGGAACACCATCTCCAATCGTCCACAGTAGTTCTGTCTTGTGGAAGTTCCACATTGTACCTAATCCTGTTGGTTTCTAAGTAAGTACCTCTCCAGGATTCTCTCTCGCCTCAAGCTCCCACCTACAGTGTTGCGTGGCCATGCTCTATTCTGTTTCCCTTGTGGGCTCCAGGATAGAGCATGCCTATGCCCGGTGGGGATGGAGGGGCCTTGTGGGCTCCAGGATAGAGCATGCCTATGCCTGGTGGGGATGGAGGTGCCTTGTGGGCTCCAGGATGGAGCATGCCTATGCCTGGTGGGGATGGAGGGGCCTTGTGGGCTCCAGGATAGAGCATGCCTATGCCCGGTGGGGATGGAGGGGCCTTGTGGGCTCCAGGATAGAGCATGCCTATGCCCGGTGGGGATGGAGGGGCCTTGTGGGCTCCAGGATGGAGCATGCCTATGCCCTGTGGGGATGGAGGGGCCTTGTGGGCTCCAGGATAGAGCATGCCTATGCCCGGTGGGGATGGAGGGGCCTTGTGGGCTCCAGGATAGAGCATGCCTATGCCCGGTGGGGATGGAGGGGCCTTGTGGGCTCCAGGATGGAGGGGCCTTGTGGGCTCCAGGATGGAGGGGCCTTGTGGGCTCCAGGATGGAGGGGCCTTGTGGGCTCCAGGATGGAGCATGCCTATGCCCGGTGGGGATGGAGGGGCCTTGTGGGCTCCAGGATGGAGGGGCCTTGTGGGCTCCAGGATGGAGGGGCCTTGTGGGCTCCAGGATGGAGCATGCCTATGCCTGGTGGGGATGGAGGGTGTAGACAATCCAAACCCATCTTCTCCTCAAGATCTCATCAGGAACCTGGCTGGTGAACTCCCTTAGGTTCATGTTGCTTCAGAAGTTTCAGGATAAATCGCCAGAAACTCAAAGAAAACATAAATCAATAGGATGTCTAAAAATATGTTACTAGAACAAAAGGAAAGCCAAGCATTACAGTTTAATCATTAGACTCACTCTTCTATGAAGGTTAGTAACCTGCTCAGGCTGAAAGCCTATTACATTTCCCCTGAAGATAGAACTTGACTTGAGGGTGGTGGGCAACTCACTGCTCAGGCTTGACATTACATTATTAGTTGAGGATGCCCATGGGATTTGGTCTGTTTCAAGACGTGTGTGGGTATTTGGGAGTGTGTGTGAGTGCGTATGTGGAAAGTGTGTGTCTGTAAATCTTTCAGGAGGTGAGTGTGTATGTCTTTGTGTCTATGGGGAAGTGTGTGTAATCTGTGTTCATTCCAGCTGAGTGTGGGAATTACAGAATTCCCAGTGAGGAAGATGGTCTGAGGAAACAGCCAGCCAGGGTCATTGTCTTGTGCCAGGGAAAAAGGTTCACAGGAACCTTAATCACCCTACCACACATCCAGACCGTTTCCAAAGTCCCACAAGTCATGTACAGTACGGATGTGACCAGCCCATGACCTCTAAGAGAAATTAACTTAAAGTTGAAATGTGGGGATGATCAACTGATCCTAAACCTGTGGTTAAAGGATCACTTAAATCTATCAAGAGCCAGAAATGGATTAGCTGGTTAATCAGTAATTTCAGTAATAATCTGTGTAGATTTCTGGCGTTTTCTGAGGAATGCTGGAATTAGACAAAATATTTAATTAGCCTACACGTTGATTACTGAAGGACTTGTGCAGTAAAATCTGCATGGGATGATTCCATTTAACTTGATGTTTGTGCTGCTACTTTAGTTTGCGGGTGGTATAGCGAGCGAGCGAGGGAGGGAGGGAGGGAGGGAGGGAGGGAGCAAGGGAGAGGAGGAGAGAGTAGTAAGGACTTTAGTTTGGGGGTGGTATAGCGAGCGAGGGAGGGAGGGAGAGGAGGAGGGAGAGGAGGAGAGAGTAGTAAGGACTTTAGTTTGGGGGTGGTATAGCGAGCGAGGGAGGGAGGGAGAGGAGGAGGGAGAGGAGGAGAGAGTAGTAAGGACTTTAGTTTGGGGGTGGTATAGCGAGCGAGCGAGGGAGTGAGAGGAGGAGAGAGTAGTAAGGACTTTAGTTTGGGGGTGGTATAGCGAGCGAGGGAGAGGGAGAGGAGGAGAGAGTAGTAAGGACTTTAGTTTGGGGGTGGTATAGCAAGCGAGGGAGTGAGAGGAGGGAGAGGGAGAGGAGGAGAGAGTAGTAAGGACTTTTCAATAGATCACTGCAGCTACAGAGCCTGTTTTTAGATATGGGTCATTCCACAAAAACAGAGTGACATTGAGACTCAGATTTTCACTTTAAAATGTATGCCAAACAAAACCCAATGATTGCAAACTTAGACATTCAACTTACACTGAACATTTTACAAAAACACATTTAACAGTGCAGATGCAAAGTTTGGTAACAGAATGACAGTTTGTGCTGTTGGTGCAGTCATTCTGTTAAATCATTGTTTTTTGTTTGTTATACATTTGTTTGTTATACAGTCTCAACATCCCTGTGTAACCGTGGAATTACCCATATGTGTATTAAGATAAATAAACTAAACTACACATGTCCTTGTTCAAACGTAGTTGTTGCAGTGCTTGGGTCCACTAGATGGCTAGTGTTTTCTCAGTGTCAACGTGCTTGATCATGATCCCCAATGCAAATGTAATACATTCCTGAAGTTCTGCAGTTAATTCTCACATCATGGAACTTTGATATGAAAACTCACTTGTCCTTTTTTCAATTGTGCTTGTTGCCACCACATCACACAAATGAGACCGTTTTGAACAAGCTGCTCTGTACAGTATGTAGCCGCAACATAGTCATACCAATCCAGCTCCCTCTTCAATTAGAGGAAAACACTGCTATTTGGCTCCAAGGACCAATCCTTCGTATGCACTTTATAGTAGCTACTATGTAAGGCTTCAGACCCCAGATGGCAACAGTCATATCAGGTAAACACCTCAATAACACATATCTTTGTTTGTACATGGGCCCAGAGCCCAGCTCCCGGGCCTCCAGGCAGGCACCCAGACATGCAAAACAGGTTGCTGGCTCACCTCCCCTTCCTCGCCTGGAGCCCCTAAGCCTGGCAGCTGGCCAGTGTACACTCTCGCACAACTCACGCTGCTACTATACTCTCGCACAACTCACGCTGCTACTATAATCTCACACGACTCACGCTGCTACTATACTCTCACACGACTCACACTGCTACTATACTCTCGCACGACCCACGCTGCTACTATACTCTCGCACGACCCACGCTGCTACTATACTCTCACACGACTCACACTGCTACTATACTCTCGCACGACTCACGCCGCTACTATACTCTCGCACGACTCACGCCGCTACTATACTCTCGCACGACTCACGCCGCTACTATACTCTCGCACGACTCACGCCGCTACTATACTCTCGCACGACTCACGCTGCTACTATACTCTCGCTGCTACTATACTCTCACACGACCCACGCTGCTACTATACTCTCGCACGGCTCACACTGCTACTATACTCTCACACGACTCACGCTGCTACTATACTCTCACACGACTCACGCTGCTACTATACTCTCACACGACTCACGCTGCTACTATACTCTCACACGACTCACGCTGCTACTATACTCTCGCACGACTCACGCCGCTACTATACTCTCACACGACCCACGCTGCTACTATACTCTCACACGACTCACACTGCTACTATACTCTCGCACGACTCACGCTGCTACTATACTCTCGCACGACTCACGCTGCTACTATACTCTCACACGACTCACACTGCTACTATACTCTCGCACGGCCCACGCTGCTACTATACTCTCACACGGCTCACGCTGCTACTATACTCTCACACGGCTCACGCTGCTACTATACTCTCGCACGACTCACGCGGCTACTATACTCTCGCACGGCTCACGCTGCCACTATACTCTCGCACGACTCACGCTGCTACTATACTCTCACAAGAGGCTTCAAGTTTCCCCTCGCCATCCCTGGACTAGAGAGATTTCTTAACACTGAAAGAGTATTGCCTAGAACCTACAGTACCCTGTACTTTATGTCATTTTAGCAGATGCTCTTAACCAGTTGACTTACAGGAGCAATTAGCGTTAAGTGCCTTGCTCATGGACACAGACCGATTTTTCACCTAGTCAGCTCTGGGATTCGAACCAGCGACCTTTCAGTTACTGGCCCAACACTTAACCGCTAGGCTACCCGCCACCTGATATACTGGAACTATAATAAAGCTAGTAACTGGCTATAAAGCTTACTATCCCAGGCTACTATGGAGGCGATTATTCAACAAGAGTTTAGTAAACTGAGCTAGTCGCCTCTAAAAACACCTTCCTAATATAAAGTTGCCCCATAAGTGTCTAATTGAGTTGAGATCTGGTGACAGACACACACAGCCTTTAAGACCCCTCTTTCAAAGGCACAGATCTCTTCTAGCCATGGTAGACAAAATAATAATCAACTGGGCATTATTATACATGACCCTAAGCATGATGGGATGTTAATTGCTTAATTAACTCAGGAACCACACCTGTGTAGAAGCAACTTCTTTCAAAATACCCCTCATTTACTCAAGTGTAAAATAAAGGTACAAATAAATGCTCCTTCATGGATGCTAGAACATTGACAGGAACATCAGCACAGTAGAAGACTGAGATAATACGTTTAAAAACAATAGAACAGACAAGTATATGTAATTCCATGCATTCTTTATTCCATTAAGCATTAAAACATCCACTGTGTTGCCTGAAAGCAACACAGCCAACATGAATGACAATCTGTAGCACAGCACATTTAAGGCTTCTTCTTTGTCAGTTTAACACTAAGAAACCTCTGTACCCACTAGTTTTTTTATGCATTAGATTTGCATACTGTGACTCCAGTGTTAAACTCAAGTAGGCTAGAATAGCCCTTAAATCAATGTTTTATATTATGTATAGAGGATATATAGATACATTACATATGGTTCTGACAAACCAGCATTAGAGTGTAAATCTATCAACATTTACTGGAAAATAACATAGTAAAAATGTCAGTATCAAAACAATAAATGGGACTAAAGCAGTTTTTCGTTCTTTAAAAAGACGAGCAGTAAAAACTAGATGTTAAGTTAAAGGGCTCGTTGTGTCAAAACATAGGCCCCTTAGTAAGTTATGACGAGAAAACACTAGAATCTTTTATTCGTCACACAAAAACCCAACCACGACCGCAAAATACAGCCATCACCTCACAGCAATACACTGTCAGTCAAAACATTAATCACAAGTTGCTACGCACATATCCTTCACTTATACCCCCTCCTTCCAAAAGGACACTCCTTGAGCAGTGTAGTGTTTCTGTGTTTATTATTATTTTACAGCTGAGAACATTAGCAGAAGACTTCCAACCCAGTCATTCCTCTGTCTTCTTCTCTCTACACTCAAAATGTCCTTTATGAAAAGTTGTTTGCATGCAGTGTTTCTTCCAAAACGTAGTCTTGGTGACACTTGCAGAGTTCTTTGGAGTGAAACGAGATGGGGAGCAGGGAAGGGGTCTGTTGGGGGGAATCCCCCCTTTACCCCCAGACAAAAAGGGATACAGCCAGAATCTGCAAATGGTGGTGAGATGGCTCAAAAATCTCTCATCTACATGTGAAGACTCATTGAGATTGCATTAGGTGAAGTACCTTTTTGATCAGTATTACCCCAAAACATCTTTTCACAGTGATTGAGAAGATTCCTCCAACCGAACCCATAGCAGCAGTCAGTCCCCCTGCAGACCATGAGACTCCCCAACTCAAGTCGACAGGAATTTTAGGGTGAAATGTCCACAGACTTAAGGCTTTATTTGAAGATTTGAAATGAAAGGAACAGCTACATACTGACAAACAGCAACCCAAAGCATTTACGTTAAACACAATCTTAATTCTGAACAAACAAAATGGCTTCGCGGAAAACTTCTGAACAAAAACATCTACACTGGTGCTGAATCCCAAATCAACTCCTACGCCCAAGACATACCTCCAGATCTGAAATGAATGGATAGGTCTTAGCAATATGGTAAAACATCCTCCGAACAGCAAGACATGAATACTGCTTCAAATCGGCTCCTTTCAGATCTACACGGGTGTCTAGAGACAGTACTGGCTAGGGGCTGATCAGGTGTGTCTAGAGACAGTACTGGCTAGGGGCTGATCAGGTGTGTCTAGAGACAGTACTGGCTAGGGGCTGATCAGGTGTGTCTAGAGACAGTACTGGCTAGGGGCTGATCAGGTGTGTCTAGAGACAGTACTGGCTAGGGGCTGATCAGGTGTGTCTAGAGACAGTACTGGCTAGGGGCTGATCAGGTGTGTCTAGAGACAGTACTGGCTAGGGGCTGATCAGGTGTGTCTAGAGACAGTACTGGCTAGGGGCTGATCAGGTGTGTCTAGAGACAGTACTGGCTAGGGGCTGATCAGGTGTGTCTAGAGACAGTACTGGCTAGGGGCTGATCAGGTGTGTCTAGAGACAGTACTGGCTAGGGGCTGATCAGGTGTGTCTAGAGACAGTACTGGCTAGGGGCTGATCAGGTGTGTCTAGAGACAGTACTGGCTAGGGGCTGATCAGGTGTGTCTAGAGACAGTACTGGCTAGGGGCTGATCAGGTGTGTCTAGAGACAGTACTGGCTAGGGGCTGATCAGGTGTGTCTAGAGACAGTACTGGCTAGGGGCTGATCAGGTGTGTCTAGAGACAGTACTGGCTAGGGGTTGATCAGGTGTGTGTAGAGACAGTATTGGCTAGGGGCTGATCAGGTGTGTCTAGAGACAGTACTGGCTAGGGGCTGATTTGGTTCATTACAGTACATTGTAGGTATGTTTTTATTTGATACATGGTGTCCCTCAAGTGTTATCATTAGGGTCAGGTGGTGTCCCTCACTGGAAAACCCCAGTTGAGGAAAAACACCTGACGTCCAGTTAACAAGAGCATTGTTACAGGAGGTGAGACACCCAGGGGTGAGCTGGGTAATGACGTTTTTCAACCACACGCATCTCTCACACGGTCACACACTGCCTTGAAAACAAGATGGGAATGAGATTCTGTGTAGTGAAACACATGGAATGTCAATAAGATAACAAAGAACATACATCAGAACATACAGTATGATTACCTGAACTTATCTGCACAATAAAAGTGCATTCGTTTCAATTCACCCTGAATGGAAAAAAAATAAAATAATATTTAACAAACACAAACAAGCAAGAACATCAATCATGTATCTGAGGTGCAAAACAGATTGTTCTTCATCAGGTAGAAAAGAATACAAAGTCAATCAATCATGAGCATAAAAGAGAGCGAAACAGATGAAATAGGGAGAACAAGATCGCAGAGGGAATTTATCACATCCCCACCGGCAGAGAGGGAGAGCGAGAAGGAGAATCAAATCCAGATCCAGATTGAAGAGCAAGTGCAAATACTGAGCGGGCCCTAGCTCCTTGGCAAAGAGACCTGGGACCTGTCCACATATGAGCGCCGGGGATGCCTTGGCCTGGCTCAGCTCAGCCTGACCTGGTTAAGCCCTGGGGGAAGCATCTCAACACTTCCTCCCCTCCTCTCCAACATCTGCACCGATAAACAATACAAACCAACATGGTGGATTTCAGGTATCAAATTTCCACCAATCCACTTCTCTCTGCACAGATCAAGGAAAGAAAAAAGGAAGCCATTTTAGACTTGATACGCAGCCCCCCTCTAGGTTTTACTGGAGGAGGCCAAGGGAGATCAGGATGTGGGCAGCTCGATGGAGATGAACTGCTTGAGCCGCTCCAAGTACTGGGCGTAGAGCTCGATGTCGTTGTGCCCGGCGCCCTCCACCCACAGGGGCTCCACGGCACGCGGGCAGCGCTCGTACATTGCCAGGCCGTGCGAGAAGTCGATCACCTCATCCTCCGTGCCGTGGATCACCAGCACCGGCGACGCCACCTTGGACACCTTGTCGATGCTGGGGAGAGAGAAGGGGTTACAGTTTATCAATGCTTTAACAAAGCCAGAGCCCACGCAGCAGAGAGAAAGACAGAACAGGGAGAGAAAACAGAGAGAGAACAGGGAGAGAACAGGGAGGAAAGGGAGAGAAAGAGGAAAGGGAGAGAACAGGGAGAGAACAGGGAGAAAAGGGAGAGAAAGAGGAAAGGGAGAGAGAGAAAAGGGAGAGAGTGGGGAAGACAAACACATTAAGACAAATGGACCTCCTTGGGGGCATTAGTAGTTGTATCCATCTGTCTTGTAGCGGTGCAGTAACAGCAGGGGTGGAGAGACCGACTCCACACAGCACGCTGCCAAACCATTAACTACATATCATACAGAGGGGGTGTGCGCACCTTATTTGCACTACATATGATATATACACATATGATATAGAGATATAATATCAAATTGATCAGAAATACAGTTTAGACAAAGCACTTTCTTATGAAACTCGTCAGTCTATTCGTGTTCTGAGAAATGAAGGCTATTCCATGCAAGAAATTTCCAAGAAACTGAACATCTCGTACAACGCTGTGTACTACCCCCTTCACAAAATAGTGCAAACGGGCTCTAACCAGAATAGAAAGAGGAGTAGGAGGCCCAGGTGCACAACTGAGCAAGAGGACAAGTACATTAGTGTCTAGTTTGAGAAACAGACGCCTCAAGTCCTCAACTGGCAGCTTCATTAAATAGTACCTGCAAAACACCAGTCTCAACGTCAACAGTAAAGAGGCGACTCCAGGATGCTGGCCTTCTAAGCAGAGTTGCAAAGAAAAAGCCAACACTCTGTCCAGTGTTTGTTTGCCCATCTTAATCTTTTCTTTTTATTGGCCAGTCTGAGATATGGCTTTTTCTTTGCAACTCTGCCTAGAAGGCCAGCATCCCAGAGTTGTTTCTTCAACGTTGACGTTGAGACTGGTGTTTGCGGGTACTATTCATTGAAGCTGCCAGTGAATCACACTTCACCATCTGGCAGTCTGATGGACAAATCCGGGTTTGGCGGATGCCAGGAGAATGTTACAAGCCCGAATACATAGTGCAAACTAATGTTTGGTGGAGGATAAATATTGATCTGGGGCTGTTTTTCATGGTTCGGGCCCCTTAGTTCCAGTGAAGGGAAATCTTAACACTACAGCATACAATGACATTCTAGAAGATTCTGTGCTTCCAGCTTTGTGGCAAAAGTTTGGGAAGGCCCTTTCCTGTTTCAGCATGACTGCGAGCCAGGCCTAATCGCCCAACATCAGCGCCTGACCTCACTAATGCTCGTGTCTGAATGGAAGCATGTCCCTGCAGCAATGTTCCAATATC
The DNA here is from genome assembly GCF_013265735.2 of Oncorhynchus mykiss. NCBI lineage: Eukaryota > Metazoa > Chordata > Actinopteri > Salmoniformes > Salmonidae > Oncorhynchus > Oncorhynchus mykiss. The sequence goes on from NC_048590.1 coordinate 44,203,068, forward strand.
TAGTGAACAGCCTTCCTAGAAGAGTGGTGTTAGAGCAGAAAAGGGGAGACCAACTCCATATTAATGCCCATGATTTTAGAATGAGATGTTTGACAAGCAGCTGTCCACATACTTCTTGGTATTAATGTATGCATGTACACACACACACAGAAAATGAGGTTGGAATGATAGTAACATTGCGGGTAATGCCCTTGTAGTGTAAGAGCTGGAGTTCTGACCTGACTGGTGAATTTGTTTAAATACCAATAGGAGACTTCCAAACCTCTTTCCCCAATTACAGGTACTTTTCCCCTCCCTTAAACACACTGACTGAAGCAAAATTCTTGCTTCAGAAATTGTTCTTTGCTATGCTATTATTGACAATTTGAATTGAAAACAAATCACAGCAAGGTACTTACTTAATTGTTACCCAGAAATGATGTGATGTCTGCATTGTAGCTTTAAAGCAGGATCCTCACATTCCAGGTGGAATAAGACTATAATCTCAAAGGGTTCAGAGACTAACAACAAAAGCACACACAGGCATGCATATTGCCATTTACCTGTCCCTTTAAGGGGGTAGAGGACCTAAACCATGCCAGGATATTGCAGCCCACACCATACAGTGGCTTGTGAACGTTTTCACCCCCCTTTGGCATTTTTCCTATTTTGTTGCTTTACAACCTGGAATTAAAATAGATTTTCAGGAGTTTGTATCATTTGATTTACACAACATGCCTACCATTTTGAAGATGCTAAATATTTTATATTGTGAAACAAGAAATAAGACACAAAAAAATGAAAACTTGAGCGCGCATAACTATGCACCACTCCAAAGTCAATACTTTGTAGAGCCACCTTTTGCAGTAATTACAGCAGCAAGTATCTTGTGGTATGTCTCTATAAGCTTGGCACATCTAGCCACTGGGATTTTCACCCATTCTTCAAGGCAAAACTGCTCCAGCTCCTTCAAGTTGGATGGGTTCCGCAATCTTTAAGTCATACCACAGATTCTCAATTGGATTGAGGTCTGGGCTTTGACTAGGCCTTTCCAAGACATTTAAATGCTTCCATTTAAACCACTCGAGTGTTGCTTTAGTAGTATGCTTAGGGTAATTGTCCTGCTGGAAGGTGAACCTCTGAAATGGGTTTCCTTCAAGGATTTCCCTGTATTTAGCGCCATCCATCATTCCTTCAATTCTGACCAATTTCCCAGTCCCTGCCGATGAAAGACATCCCCACAGCATGATGCTGCCACCACCATGTTTCACTGTGGGGATGGTATTCTCGGGGTGAGGAGGGTGTTCTCGGGGTGAGGAGAGGTGTTGGGTTTGCGTCAGACATAGCTTTTTCCTTGATGGCCAAAAAGCTCAATTTTAGTCTCATCTGACCAGAGTACCACCTTCCATATGTTTGGGGAGTCTCCCACACGCCTTTTGGGGAACACCAAAAGTGTTTGTTTATTTTTTTCTGGCCACTCTTCTGTAAAGTCCAGCTCTGTGGAGCTTTGCAGCTCCTTCAGGGTTATCTTTGGTCTTTTTGTTGCCTCTCTGATTAATGCCCTCCTTGCCTGGTCCGTGAGGTTTGGTGGGTGTCCCTCTCTTGGCAGGTTTGTTATGGTGCCATATTATTTACATTTTTTAATAATGGAATTAATGGTGCTTCGTGGGATGTTCAAAGTCTCGGATATTTTTTTATAACCCAACCCTGAACTTTGTCCCTGACCTGTTTGGAGAGCTCCTTGGTCTTCATGGTGCCACTTGCTTGGTGGTGCCCATTGCTTAGTGGTGTTGCAGACTCAGGGGCCTTTCAGAACAGGTGTATATATATACACACTGAGATCATGTGACACTTAAAGTCCACCTGTGTGCAATCTATTTAATTAATTATGCCACTTATGAAGGTAATTGGTTGCACCAGGGGGCTTCAGAGAAAAGGAGGTGAATACATATGCACGCACCACTTTTCATCATTTTTTTGAAATCGTATTTTTTAATTTCACTACACCAATTTGGATGATTTTGTGTATGTCCATTACATGAAATCCAAATAGAAATCAATTTCAATTACAGTGTAGAAAAGGCCCATAGAGTTGGTGGAAGAATCTTTTAATTCAAGGCCACTTGCTCAGCTGGGCCAGGAGTGCTTTAATTAGGTCAGGTGGAAATATCCCACAGATCTCAACTCCATAAAAGGAGGAAATCGCCATCGCCCATCTCGCTGCTTTCTCTTCCTTAACTCAGTCTAATCCAGAAGTTCTGTGCGTCCATGAATCCACGTTAAGTCCACCGACTCTGTTACCTTTCATCTGAACTATCTGTTGCGATCAGGAGAGTGGGCCATTCAGTTATTGTTTATAGTTATTAACGCGGAGTGCGGCTTGGAGCGCACGCTTCAAACCTATGAGAATGCTGTTCATTGACTACAGCTCGGCATTCAACACCATAGTACCCTCCAAGCTCGTCATCAAGCTCGAGACCCTGGGTCTCGACCCCGCCCTGTGCAACTGGGTACTGGACTTCCTGACGGGCCGCCCCCAGGTGGTGAGGGTAGGCAACAACATCTCCTCCCCGCTGATCCTCAACACTGGGGCCCCACAAGGGTGCGTTCTGAGCCCTCTCCTGTACTCCCTGTTCACCCACGACTGCGTGGCCACGCACGCCTCCAACTCAATCATCAAGTTTGCGGACGACACGACAGTGGTAGGCTTGATTACCAACAACGACGAGACGGCCTACAGAGAGGAGGTGAGGGCCCTCGGAGTGTGGTGTCAGGAAAATAACCTCACACTCAACGTCAACAAAACTAAGGAGATGATTGTGGACTTCAGGAAACAGCAGAGGGAACACCCCCCTATCCACATCGATGGAACAGTAGTGGAGAGGGTAGCAAGTTTTAAGTTCCTCGGCATACACATCACAGACAAACTGAATTGGTCCACTCACACAGACAGCATTGTGAAGAAGGCGCAGCAGCGCCTCTTCAACCTCAGGAGGCTGAAGAAATTTGGCTTGTCACCAAAAGCACTCACAAACTTCTACAGATGCACAATCGAGAGCATCCTGGCGGGCTGTATCACCGCCTGGTACGGCAACTGCTCCGCCCTCAACCGTAAGGCTCAACCGGGGGCAACCGGGGGCAAACTACCTGCCCTCCAGGACACCTACACCACCCGATGTCACAGGAAGGCCATAAAGATCATCAAGGACATCAACCACCCGAGCCACTGCCTGTTCACCCCGCTATCATCCAGAAGGCGAGGTCAGTACAGGTGCATCAAAGCTGGGACCGAGAGACTGAAAAACAGCTTCTATCTGAAGGCCATCAGACTGTTAAACAGCCACCACTAACATTGAGTGGCTGCTGCCAACACACTGACACTGACTCAACTCCAGCCACTTTAATAATGGGAATTGATGGGAAATGATGTAAATATATCACTAGCCACTTTAAACAATGCTACCTTATATAATGTTACTTACCCTACATTATTCATCTCATATGCATACTGTACTCTATATCATCGACTGTATCCTTATGTAATACATGTATCACTAGCCACTTTAACTATGCCACTTTGTTTACATACTCATCTCATATGTATATACTGCACTCGATACCATCTACTGTATCTTGCCTATGCTGCTCTGTACCATCACTCATTCATATATCCTTATGTACATATTCTTTATCCCCTTACACTGTGTACAAGACAGTAGTTTTGGAATTGTTAGTTAGATTACTTGTTGGTTATTACTGCATTGTCGGAACTAGAAGCACAAGCATTTCGCTACACTCGCATTAACATCTGCTAACCATGTGTATGTGACAAATAAAATTTGATTTGATTTGTGTAATGTGAATGGTCAATGATCACGGCCCTACGGATCATCACAGGCCAATTATGCCATCGATATATGCTTAATATGTAATGAAATTACATGTACACACGAAGACACTTGAAAGGGTGAAATATGAAACGTCATTGTTTGCTGAACTGATCGATTCTGATATCAAACTAATGGGGATTATAGATTGATCACTGTATTCTTCTTCTCATGATTATGATAAATAGTTACGAGCATAAATGACTCAAGGATGATTCCTATTGACTTCTTAATGAACTGGATTGTTGAATTCCCTAATTATGTTAATAATGAATGATTGTTATGACTTGATCTTTGTGATTATGAGTTTGATTGGATACATGTTATTCTGTTTCCTTTGTGATGCAGCACAGACTACTCAGTAAATATACCACTTTATGGTTAAAGGAATTCCTGCCTCAGTCTCATCCATTCCTCTGTCACCTGACACGTTCACCTGTTCACCTTCACTGTCAGTCATCCTACTTGTCCAGCTACCCACACAGATTCCACGAAGCTTTCATACAGGTTGTAATGCAACAAAATAGGAAAAATGCCAAGGGGGATGAATACTTCTGCAAGGCACTCTAACAGAGACCCTCTAAGGGGATGAGAGGTCCTAAACCATGCCAGGATAATGCACTGCATATCATAAGAGAGACCCTATAAGGGGATGATGTGAGGTCCTAAACAATGCCAGGATATTGCACTCCACACCATAACAGAGACCCTATAAGGGGATGATGAGAGGTCCTAAACCATGCCAGGATAATGCACTGCACATCATAACAGAGACCCTATAAGGGGATGAGAGGTCCTAAACCATGCCAGGATAATGCACTCCACACCATAACAGAAACCCTGTAAGGGGATGATGAGAGGTCCTAAACCATGCCAGGATAATGCACTCCACACCATAACAGAGAACACAGAACCCTCATTTACTCAAGTGTTTCCGTTATTTTGGCAGTTACCTGTAGGCCTCTATAGCAGTCCTCTACAGCAGTACCAGCTTAGGAGAGCCACTTGCAGATTCAACTTCTGCTCGCTCCCCCTCCCCCCCCCTTCTCCTCCTCCTCTTCTGCCCGCTGTCCCACAGATCTCATGGCTGATAACAGTTTGATGCCATTGTTCCACAGGAGTCAGGGCTGAGGGTTATTAACAGTTTGATGCTATCTGTTCCTCCCACCTGCACCAAATGTACAGTATTTCTCATCCTAATAGCTTGTTCTCCATCTGATAACCAAGACTTATTTTCTAGTTTTCCGACCCTTTACAATAAAGCAGCACAGGAAGTAGCTGCTCATGGAATATGACTAGGGGACACAATACAAACCCTATGGATAATACAGGCATCTGATAGAGGCCAGCCAGAGACCGAGACCTGGGAGCCCTATTTTTCACTAGGTCTGTGAGCCCAGCCGCCAACCTTTCATAGCTAGCTAGCATGGCAAGCTACTACCTACCTACGGCTGCACCTTAACCTCATGAAACTCTGGGGGCAGTATTTCAATTTTGGATGAAAAACGTTCCCGTTTTAAACAAGATATTTTGTCACGAAAAGATGCTCGACTATGCATATAATTGACAGCTTTGGAAAGAAAACACTCTGACGTTTCCAAAACTGCAAAGATATTGTCTGTGAGTGCCACAGAACTAATGCAACAGGCGAAACCAAGATTACATTTCATACAGGAAGTGAGCCAGATTTTTGAGGCGCTGTGTACCAATGTCTCCTTATATGGCTGTGAATGCGCAAGGAGAGAGCCTACACTTTGTCGTTTCCCCAAGGTGTTTGCAGCATTGTGACGTATTTGTAGGCATATCATTGGAAAATTGACCATAAGAGACTACATTTACCAGGTGTCCGCTGGGTGTCCTCCGTCGAAACTATTGCGCAATCTCCAGGTGCGCACATTTTTTCCACTTTGAACAGAGGAGAAACCAAACTGCCAGGAGTGACTTATCATCAAATAGATTTGTGAAAAACACCTTGAGGATTGATTCTAAACAACGTTTGCCATGTTTCTGTCGATATTATGGAGTTAATTTGGAAAAAAGTTTGCTGTTGTTATGACTGAATTTTCGGGTTTTTTTCTCAGCCAAACGTGAAGAACAAAACGGAGCGATTTGTCCTACACAAATAATATTTTTGGAAAAACTGAACATTTGCTATCTAACAGAGTCTCCTCATTGAAAACATCTGAAGTTCTTCAAAGGTAAATGATTTTATTTGAATGCTTTTCTTGTTTTTGTGAAAATGTTGCATGCTGAATGCCAGGGATAATCCTATGCTAGGCTATCAATACCGTTACACAAATGCTTGTTTAGCTATGGTTCAAAAGCATAATTTGAAAATCTGAGATGACAGTGTTGTTAACAAAAGGCTAAGCTTGAGAGCTAATATATTTATTTTATTTCATTTGCGATTTTCATGAATAGTTAACGTTGCGTTATGGTAATGAGCTTGAGGCTATAAATAGGATCCCGGATCCGGGTTTGCTCGTCGCAACAGGTTAACATTCCCTCAGCACCCTGCAGGAGAGAGATAACACTACCTACCCAAAATCCAAATCAGGGCTTTGCCACATGGCTGTATATCAACTGTCATTCAGTCAAAGACAACAGGCCAGGAAAGCTAACACATCCAACATCCCTCTGTCCCTAGACTCCATCTATTTCCGCCGACCCACTATCTCACCATCTCACCCCATAATAACCCACCTGGGGAAGGCGTCGAAGCAGTAGGTCTTGCGCGTGTCAGGGAAGGCCACTCGCAGGCCGGACATAAGAGGTGAGTGCAGGATGACGGCGGCACACTCGTAGCGCGCCGCCAAATCCACCGTGGGTACCGTGCCGATGCTCTGACCGTACAGGATGATGTTCTCTGGGGTCACTCCATACCTGGATAGGAAGGAGGTTAGGACACAGAGAGAGAGAGAGAGAGAGAAGATGGGGGGGATAGACAAACCGATAGTTGTGGACAAGGAGATGAAGGAAAGTGGGTGAAAAAAAAGGAAAGAAACAAAATAAGGTTAATAGATCAGACCCAGATTACTACCATCGTCATCCTCCTAGGAGATATCTGACCCAGATTATTACCATCGTCATCCTCCTAGGAGATATCTGACCCAGATTACTACCATCGTCATCCTCCTAGGAGATATCTGACCCAGACTACCACCGTCGTCCTCCTCCTAGGAGATATCTGACCCAGACTACCACCGTCGCCCTCCTCCTAGGAGATATCTGACCCAGATGACTACCATCGTCATCCTCCTAGGAGATATCTGACCCAGATTATTACCATCGTCATCCTCCTAGGAGATATCTGACCCAGATTACTACCATCGTCATCATATCTGACCCAGATTAATACCATCGTCATCCTCCTAGGAGATATCTGACCCAGACTACTACCGTCATCATCCTCCTAGGAGATATCTGACCCAGACTACCACCGTCGTCATCCTCCTAGGAGATATCTGACCCAGACTACCACCGTCGTCATCCTCCTAGGAGATATCTGACCCAGACTACCACCGTCGTCATCCTCCTAGGAGATATCTGACCCAGACTACCACCGTCGTCATCCTCCTAGGAGATATCTGACCCAGACTGCCACCGTCGTCATCCTCCTAGGAGATATCTGACCCAGATTACCACCATCGTCATCCTCCTAGGAGATATCTGACCCAGATGACTACCATCGTCATCCTCCTAGGAGATATCTGACCCAGATTACTACCATCGTCATCCTCCTAGGAGATATCTGACCCAGACTACCACCGTCGTCATCCTCCTAAGAGATATCTGACCCAGACTACCACCGTCGTCATCCTCCTAGGAGATATCTGACCCAGACTACCACCGTCGTCATCCTCCTAGGAGATATCTGACCCAGACTACCACCGTCGTCATCCTCCTAGGAGATATCTGACCCAGACTACCACCGTCATCATCCTCCTAGGAGATATCTGACCCAGACTACCACCGTCGTCATCCTCCTAGGAGATATCTGACCCAGACTACCACCGTTGTCATCCTCCTAGGAGATATCTGACCCAGACTACCACCATCATCATCCTCCTCTGAGATATCTGACCCAGACTACATCACTGTACAACAAGGAGACGATACCTCCCATCTAACATCACTGCACAACAAGGAGACGATACCTCCCATCTAACATTACTGTACCACGAGACGACAGCTCCTCCCATCTAACATCACTGTACAACAAGGAGACGATACCTCCCCCATCTAACATCACTGCACAACAAGGAGACGATACCTCCCATCTAACATTACTGTACCACGAGACGATAGCTCCTCCCATCTAACATCACTGTACAACAAGGAGACGATACCTCCTCCTATCTAACATCACTGCACAACAAGGAGACGATACCTCCTCCTATCTAACATCACTGCACAACAAGGAGACGATACCTCCTCCTATCTAACATCACTGTACAACAAGGAGACGATACCTCCTCCTAACATCACTGCACAAGAAGGAGACAATATCTCCTATCTAACCCAACATGACATCACTGTACAACACGACATAACAGAAAGTTTACAATGTAATACGTAAACAATGCAATATAATAATACATGCCATTTAGCAGAGGCTTTTAGCCCGACGCGACTTAGTCATGCTGGCATACATTTTATGTATGGATGGTTCCAGGAATTGCATCCTCTATCTTGCAGTAACAAGCACCAGGCTCTGCCAATTGAGCTACAGAGGATGTCATGAAATAAGCTTCTAGAGACTGTAATTCTTATTTACCAAACACTGATATACTTAACCCTTATAAAATCCGACTGACATTAAACATCTACTCTTATCAGCACATCAGTTAGAGTTGAGATGAGTTTACACAGTGAAAGGAGAGCTGTGTAGTTAAATCCAGACTTGTGTACAGAGCTATACTTATATATACACTATGTAGCTAAGCTACGTTGCTATATAGCTTAGTCTCTAGGCTCGTAGTGAGAGGCAGCAGGCCGAATAGGGGAGGATCATGTCACTTTAAAGCCTGGCTGCCAGTGCTGCGGCCGGGGCAGCTGTCTGCCGGGGCAGCTGTCTGCCGGGCACACTGACACACACACTTCAGGCATCAGTTCTGCCCTATAAAAACTAAAGCCAGAGCATTGAGATAAAAATAAGGGATGGATGGGTGGAGGACAGAGGTAGCGAGAGGACAGCCCTACATTTCATTCTCCCACTCCTCCTCCTCCACTCTTGGCAGGCTTTCCCATGGCGAGAGCAAACCTCAGGGAACCCGATCTTCGGGGTGCTGTGTGTCAGGTATGCGGTGAAGTCTGCCCGACAAAATGGAAACATATTTGATACGTGACCTAAAGGCTGGGCCTCAAAGGTTTCGAAAGGCTAGTCCCCTTTGATGGCGAAAGTTGCAGAGGAGACAAAACAGCTGCGCACCCCGTGTGTGTGTGTGTGTGTGCGTGCAAAGGCAGGCGAGGCAGAGAGGAAGGGAGTGCTGTACAACGTGTTCGCTGAGACTGCCCTCAACATCACGTTCTGCTTTGTTTGGCCTTTTAGAATGAACTCTGAGAACTCCAAGAAAGTGTGGAATGCATGGGGGTGAATCAAAGGCTTACACAACTCACCACAAGCTAAGATGTAACACGCAACACGCGGTACAGTTAGGCATGGCTAAATATGTGGAAGGTGAGCAGGTGCATGTAAATTTACCCATGAAATTACGCTGTAGACTTAGGCCCAGCTAAGGAGGCGGAGGGTTGAAGGAGGTGTGCGATTGGGTGTGTGTGTGTTTGAGGGTGTGCGCCAGGGTTTCCGTTAGCCAGAAAATGCTGGCTTTTGGACCCAACAAAATTAATGAAAAGCCGATAAAGTCAGCCAAAAAGTTGCAGGCCCAATGCCTAATGCTTTTTATTAATTGATAGAAATGCCAGTCGACATGCTCTAACTTCAAAGGCAAATAAACTGCATGGGTTAATGAATCCTCAGGCTGCTGGGAAATTCATGTGTGTTTCTATTTTCACTCACGCAAAAGATGTGAGGTTCCCATCAGGGACCAGCTAAGTACACCCAGACTGGGCAACATTTGCCCAGATTAGAGATCGACAGATTCAATCAAATTTATTTTATATAGCCCTTCGTACATCAGCTGATATCTCAAAGTGCTGTACAGAAACCCAGCCTAAAACCCCAAACAGCAAGCAATGCAGGTGAAGAAGCACGGTGGCTAGGAAAAACTCCCTAGAAAGGCCAAAACCTAGGAAGAAACCTAGAGAGGAACCAGATTCATTGGAATGGCCGATTATTTAGGGCCGATTTCAAGTTTTCATAACAATCGGAGATCTATATTTTTGGACACTTTTTTTTTTACACCTTTATTTAACCAGGCAAGTCAGTTAAGAACACATTCTTATTTTCAATGATGGCCTAGAACGGTGGGTTAACTGCCTCGTTCAGGGGCAGAACGACAGATTTTCACCTTGTCAGCCCGCAATCTTGCAACCTTACAGTTAACTAGTCCAACTCTATAACCACCTGCCTCTCGTTGCACTCCACGAGGAGACTGCCTGTTACGCAAATGCAGTAAGCCAAGGTAAGTTGCTAGCTAGCATTAAACTTACCTTATAAAAAACGATCAATCATAATCACTAGTTAACTACACATGGTTGATGATATTACTAGTTTATCTAGCGTGTCCTGCATTGCATAGAATCTTACTGAGCATACAAGTATTTGACTGAGCGGTGATAGGCAGCAGCAGGCTCGTAAGCATTCATTCAAAAGCTCTTCGTTGTGCGCCAAGCATTGCGCTGTTTATGACTTCAAGCCTATCAACTCCCGAGATGAGGCTGGTGTAACCAAAGTGAAATGGCTAGCTAGTTAGCGGGGTGCGCGATAATAGCGTTTCAAACGTCACTCGCTCTGAGACTTGGAGTGGTTATTCCCCTTGCTCTGCATGGGTAACACTGCTTCGAAGGTGGCTGTTGTCGTTGTGTTCCTGGTTCGAGCCCAGGGAGGAGCGAGGAGAGGGACGGAAGCTATACTGTTACACTGGCAATACTAAAGTGCCTATAAGAACATCCAATAGTCAAAGGTTAATGAAATACAAATGGTATAGAGGGAAATAGTCCTATAACTACAACCTAAAACTTCTTACCTGGGAATATTGAATACTCATGTTAAAAGGAACCACCAGCTTTAATGTTCTGATGTTCTGAGCAAGGAACTTAAACGTTAGCTTTCTTACATGGCACATATTGCACTTTTACTTTCTTCTCCAACACTTTGTTTTGCATTATTTAAACCAAATTGAACATGTATCATTTATTTGAGGCTAAATTGATTTTATTGATGTATTATATGAAGTTAAAATAAGTATTCATTCAGTATTGTTGTAATTGTCATTATTACAAAAAATAAAAAAAAATGTATATATATTTTTTAAATTGGCCGATTAATCGGTATCAGCTTTTTTGGTCCTCCAATAATTGGTATCGGCGTTGAAAAATCATAATTCATTGGTCGACCTCTAGCCCAGATTCTGTTGATTATGCCCGTTTCACTGAGCCCGAGAGGGGATTCTTTCTCCAAAACAGAGTAAAGATGGCTTCCAGATCGCTCCTTCTCGAAGACACAGTAACGAGGCTGATGGCTTCCAGATCGCTCCTTCTCGAAGACACAGTAACGAGGCCGATGGCTTCCAGATTGCTCCTTCTCGAAGACACAGTAACGAGGCCGATGGCTTCCAGATCGCTCCTGCTCGAAGACACAGTAACGAGGCCGATGGCTTCCAGATCGCTCCTGCTCGAAGACACAGTAACGAGGCCGATGGCTTCCAGATCGCTCCTTCTCGAAGAGACAGTAACGAGGCCGATGGCTTCCAGATCGCTCCTTCTCGAAGACACAGTAACGAGGCCGATGGCTTCCAGATCGCTCCTTCTCGAAGACACAGTAACGAGGCCGATGGCTTCCAGATCGCTCCTTCTCGAAGACACAGTAACGAGGCCGATGGCTTCCAGATCGCTCCTTCTCGAAGACACAGTAACGAGGCCGATGGCTTCCAGATCGCTCCTGCTCGAAGACACAGTAACGAGGCCGATGGCTTCCAGATCGCTCCTTCTCGAAGACACAGTAACGAGGTCGATGGCTTCCAGATCGCTCCTTCTCGAAGACACAGTAACGAGGTCGATGGCTTCCAGATCGCTCCTGCTCGAAGACACAGTAACGAGGCCGATGGCTTCCAGATCGCTCCTTCTCGAAGACACAGTAACGAGGCCGATGGCTTCCAGATCGCTCCTTCTCGAAGACACAGTAACGAGACCGATGGCTTCCAGATCGCTCCTTCTCGAAGAGACAGTAACGAGGCCGATGGCTTCCAGATCGCTCCTTCTCGAAGAGACAGTAACGAGGCCGATGGCTTCCAGATCGCTCCTTCTCGAAGAGACAGTAACGAGGCCGATGGCTTCCAGATTGCTCCTTCTCGAAGAGACAGTAACGAGGCTGATGCACATTAAGCTGCTCCAAGGAGTTGGACAGTTTGGACTTCCAACAGCAGCGGCTCACTTTGAGCAGGAAAAGGTCCGCTGCAAATGCAAGAAAATTAGAGGCAAATTGTGTTATTCAGGCCTGGTCCCAGCAGTTCTGATGCTGCCCTAGACCAGACCAACATATGCCGGCCGTGTCATGTATAGTATAAAGATTTGTGTTGGATTGATATAGTAGAGTCATGTGGATCATGTGTAATTGGTGCATTTCAGATGAGCTTATTCAGTAGCACTTTGAAACTAAACATTGTGGCCATCTATTCACAATTCCAATGTTGCAATCACTAGGCAGCCAACTGCCTACAGTAGGAAACTGAGCCGGTATCAATAAGATACCTATATTACAGGACACGAGTCACGGCCCCACGATCGTTCAAATTACCATGTGTGTGTGTTTGAGAGAGGCAGCTAGAGAGAGCAAGAAGGTGAGTGAGGAAAATAGTGTAACCAAGAAATTAACACAGAAACAGAGGAGTGAGTGAACAACATGCCCCTCTCTTTTCAGCCGGTCAGCCAAGAGAGCTTTACTAACAAGATTCCGAGCCAAATCTAACTGTTCCATCCAGGAGGAAAAGCTGATGGTTTTGGCCTTAGAGGCAAGCTGCAGTAGCTACAAAAAATTTGACTTATAAATTAATAGTATGGACCAACTGATTCTTAAAGAATATAATGTAGAAATGCCTCAGGCGCTTAGTTCAACTGTCCTACCCCATCAGAACCCAAAATAAGCTTTACTCCAATGTTTGTAAACAAAGTAAATGTAAAAACAAAAAACTGTATAACCTTAAAACATGGTTAAAACTATTATTTTAATATCATGGATGGTCAGTCCTTGCATCCATAGCGCCGTCTATTAATTTGAGAGTGGTTCCATTTCCCTATCCCTCAGCTTTTTAGCAAACGCTTTGTTATCGTTTCGACTGCTGATTGACGCTTTAAGTTTGATGCAGGCATTTATTAACCAGGGATGTTAAAAGGATGAGACAAGTTCACTTCCCTTTTAATTTCCCCTGCTAAGGCATCACAGGCTGGACATCTTTGTTTGCAGACACAGCTGTTATTGTAGTCCCAAAGGCTCAGTTCTCCCAGTTCTGGAGAAAGCAACAAGGTGTACAGGATTTTAGTTCCAGCTCAGTATTAACATACCATATCAGACGCCATTCTAACACCAATGTAGTGAATATTCAAGCCTAGTTGAATGAGGTATATTAGAAACGGGTCGGAAGAAAATAAAAAAATGCCTGGAAACAAACCTTGTGGGTCTCCAACATGAGGAATAATGACCCCTGACCTGAGTAAAGGTCAGGCATTGAGATAAACAGGTCAAAAAGTCAGAGAGACACCAAGTTGTGATTTCAGATGTGGAATTTAAAAAGACATCCACTGCCAAAGTATCACTGGAAAAAGGGCTGTTCGCTAGAGAGAGAAAAATGGACAGGAAATGGAATTGCGTTTAAACTGGACAAAAACAAGAACATTCTCTTATTCCATGCTAATCAGGGAATTGATCATAACCCAGCGCTTGGAGAAGCAGTGACATGTGGAGTGAGGGAAAATAAAGTGTTCCGTGAAAACACTTGTCCAAACACCAGAGGCACTTAATGGAAGGAAAGCTACAGAGAGAGAACTACTAGAGAGGAAGAAAGATATTCAAAAGAGGAGTCAAGCCCAGTGCAGATGCCATGTTTCCATAAACAAATATCCATTGGTGAGATTCAATGGAAAAATGGGGCTAGAACGACAGGGCAACCTTGACGTCCAGGCCAGCACTGAATCGACCTCAAGAAAGTCCACTACATAACAAACCAACAAACTGTAGCCCAATATATAGGCTAGGTTTGCATTCCCCCGTACACATCAATCATACTGTTTACCATAAATGGTGAGAGAGAAAGAGTTAGGCTGAGAGAGAGCAGAGCAAGAATGAAAGCAGTTGTACTGGGAAACCTTGTCAAGTCAAGAAATTGCAAAGTGCTCGCTCAAAAAGTCCTTACATTGTGGGCTGCTGAATCCTTAGAACAGTAGACTTATCATCATAGCATGCCAAATATACAGACTTGAAATCAACCTTCTTAACCTTGAAGTCAAAAAGCCAGCACCGAGTTGAACTCGAGCATTCACTAGAACCAGAAGAAGAGTTAACAGGTAGCAGAAATAATGAAAGCAAGCCCTAAGTGCCTTGGACATTAACTAAAAGAGTGTTTTGAGCCGCGAGAGAAGGGTGTTAGCAAGATAAAGCGCCTTATATACAGTAGTCTTAGTTTTGCGAAACGGCTCATGGGAGCCAAAACAAACATTTCCAGATGTTTTCAGGCAGAAACTTCCCTCCGGTTGCCAGTCTTTACAGTTTACCCTGAAAACACCCCAGCTCTGAGGTGAATTAAATCCTCAGACTGGACTTGAAACATCACAAAACCAAACTTGTTGTGGAAATACGACTGCAAATACCAGCTCACCCATACTAGTGAATTTCTTTGTTGTTTTCTATCACAATAAATCATATGTTTAATTGGAAGAATAGTTTATTAGAAAAGGTTGGAGTTGAGCACTTTTGTTTGAAGAGAGGATCTTATTGGTTGTTATTCAGAGCATCCTGCCTAAGAATTTAGCAAATTCCAGCCGTGCATCTCAAGTAGTTTCCTCTCGTTTTCTCGTCTCCTTGCCTTCATTTGTACTCATGCGAATTCCAAGTAGACACTATCAACAATAGTACCATCAACCTTCAAATTGTCAGATGAAGGAGAAGACGAGGAGAGGAAGCCACTTTAAACCATGATGCAGCCTACAGTATGTGCAAATGTGTTCAGAGAACATTTCCAAGGATGTAAGCTCCGTGGAGAGGACAAAGGGGCAAGGGCCTCGGGTATTCGTCGGTACAGACAATTTAATTTGAACTTCTGATGACATTTAGCGAGACCTAGCCTTGGCATTCTACAAGCCCATTCGCCATTCTCAATGCATTAATAATGAATGTGAGATTTTACTTTTTTAATTTCCTACCATTTTGTCCTTTCCTGTATATTGGCTGTTTTTGTTTTCTTTGTGTTGTCGTAAATGAGTTTTTATTTGATTCTTTTCACTAGTTATTCCCTGTTTCTAGCCACGTTTCAGCCTATTGCCCTGTGTTTCCATCTAGCTATTCATCTTATGCACCAATTGTCATTCATTGTCCCCATGTCTTATTTAAGACTAATAATAATAATATTACCAGGTTATCACATGCTGGGTTAAAGATGCTCATTAACAACTGTTAAACAGCATGAGTAGTATTCTCTTAGGAGGACAGAGGAGGTTCACAACTGGTCAGGTCATATGTCCATGGATGCCTGAGGCACTGAGGTGGACAGCCTGAGGAGAGGTGAGAGAATAGGAGAGATGTCCATCAGTGGGAGGCACAGGAGTGTGAGGTCTTTACTCAGGTCATGATTCAAACGATTCACTGGAAAACAGCCTGGCAGAGACCACCTAGACAGATCTGACAACTGGTCACAGGCTGTGGAGAGTGCACAGAAATGAGGCACAAAGGCCCATCAACATCTAGGCTCAAACCATACGCAACTGGTCAACTCCACCCCCGTGGGGAAATGGGGGTTGCGTTGAAACTGACACTCCACCCCCGTGGGGCAGAAGGGTGCTGCGTTGAAACTGATACTCCACCCCCGTGGGGCGGAAGGGTACTGCGTTGAAACTGATACTCCACCCCCCGTGGGGCGGAAGGGTGCTGCGTTGAAACTGATACTCCACCCCGTGGGGCAGAAGGGTGCTGCGTTGAAACTGATACTCCACCCCCCGTGGGGCAGAAGGGTGCTGCGTTGAAACTGATACTTCACCCCCCGTGGGGCGGAAGGGTGCTGCGTTGAAACTGATACTCCACCCCCCGTGGGGCGGAAGGGTGCTGCGTTGAAACTGATACTCCACCCCCCGTGGGGCGGAAGGGTGCTGCGTTGAAACTGACACTCCACCCCCGTGGGGCAGAAGGGTGCTGTGTTGAAACTGATACTCCACCCCCGTGGGGCGGAAGGGTACTGCGTTGAAACTGATACTCCACCCCCCGTGGGGCAGAAGGGTGCTGCGTTGAAACTGATACTTCACCCCCCGTGGGGCGGAAGGGTGCTGCGTTGAAACTGATACTCCACCCCCCCGTGGGGCGGAAGGGTGCTGCGTTGAAACTGATACTCCACCCCCCGTGGGGCGGAAGGGTGCTGCGTTGAAACTGATACTCCACCGCCGTGGGGGGGAAGGGTGCTGGTTGACACTGATACTCCACCGCCGTGGGGCGGAAGGGTGCTGGTTGAAACTGATACTCCACCGCCGTGGGGCGGAAGGGTGCTGCGTTGAAACTGATACTCCACCCCCGTGGGGTGGAAGGGTGCTGCGTAGAAACTGATACTCCACCCCCGTGGGGTGGAAGGGTGCTGCATGGTATAGAGGATTTCAGAGTTTCGTCTTTTCAAAGGATATCTTTAAGCTAGCCTGGAGTTTTCCCATGTCAGGTCACATGGTCTAATAGCCTACAGCCTACTAATACTAATAGCCTACAGCATTACCATCAACTGTAACCCAGCCTCTCTTTAGCTTGGCCTGTACTCTACTGTCCAGACTAGAATCTGCTTCTCCCACAGAGCACCAGCCATAGCTATGAGGCTAGCCAGACCAGACCACAGTAGGAAGGGAACAGGGAAGAGACAGGATGAGCATCCTGAGGGAGCATCCTGGTGCTTCACCCACATTGTAACCATTTGGCCTGTTGACCCTATTTGCCTGAAAACAAAAAGGGGCATGGTGTTAAGCCTTAATGCTTGTAGAAAAGGAGCATTAAAAAAGCACATCCCCTCTGGAGGATGGAACAACTGGTGTAGGGCTATGCTCTGTCTAGTCCTTAGTCCCTGGAGCACTAAGAGACCATGATGCACCCCTGAGGGATTCTGAGAAGACACTGCCAACATGACAGTGAGTGTTTGATTTTGTCCCAAATCCCCATAACATGTCGACAGCTGTGGGGGATTAGAAACTGGGCACAACTTACATTCCAGACCCCTTTTCTAAATAGTTTTCAATTATTTTGCCGTAATGACTTAATCCCATCGTGGATATGGTTCAATGTTCACATGCTTTATGGGTGGGGAAAAGGGTCAAATTAATTCAGCGGGATTGATAAAGCTAAGCCTCCCACCAATGAATAATTTAGTGCAATGTTATTAGCTGCACGTAAACAGACGTGCAGCATGGGGCTAAGCCTAAATGATGGGGCTGTGTGAGAATACACTAGCTTGTTTATTTATGTGCATGTTAAGAAAGAAGGAGGGTTCCTCCACAAAACCAGTTGTGACCCTAGAGCTGGTGTAGAGAAGATGTGCATGGCCAGGTGAAGTTGTGACTAGAGCTGGTGTAGAGAAGACATGACTCTAGAGCTGGTGTAGAGAAGATGTGACTCTAGAGCTGCTGTAGAGAAGATGTGCATGGCCAGGTGAAGTTGTGACTAGAGCTGGTGTAGAGCAGATGTGCATGGCCAGGTGAAGTTGTGACTAGAGCTGGTGTAGAGAAGATGTGCATGGCCAGGTGAGGTTGTGACTAGAGCTGGTGTAGAGAAGATGTGCATGGCCAGGTGAAGTTGTGACTAGACCTGGTGTAGAGAAGACATGACTCTAGAGCTGGTGTAGAGAAGATGTGCATGGCCAGGTGAGGTTGTGACTAGAGCTGGTGTAGAGAAGATGTGCATGGCCAGGTGAGGTTGTGACTAGAGCTGGTGTAGAGAAGATGTGCATGGCCAGGTGAGGTTGTGACTCTAGAGCTGGTGTAGAGAAGATGTGCATGGCCAGGTGAGGTTGTGACTAGAGCTGGTGTAGAGAAGATGTGCATGGCCAGGTGAGGTTGTGACTCTAGAGCTGGTGTAGAGAAGATGTGTATGGCCAGGTGAAGTTGTGACTAGAGCTGGTGTAGAGAAGATGTGCATGGCCAGGTGAAGTTGTGACTAGAGCTGGTGTAGAGAAGATGTGCATGGCCAGGTGAGGTTGTGACTAGAGCTGGTGTAGAGAAGATGTGCATGGCCAGGTGAGGTTGTGACTCTAGAGCTGGTGTAGAGAAGATGTGCATGGCAACAATAACATGGCACGACCATCTCGGAAACGTTGAGCAGGCAAGGAGACAAACCTATCTGGAATGAAATGCAGCCGGTGTGTTACTAGGCAGGGTATGGCATCCACAGGACTTTATATTACTGTACCCGAGGGCAGATTAATGCAGAGGGTGACCTCATTTATAAAGCAGCTCCTGTGGTAATCCGGACAAACATATCACACCTGCCTGCAGAGCATTACCAAGGCCAGGGAGGTTGAGGTAGCCCATCTTGTGCTAGCTAGGTAGACCAGTCTAAATCAGAAGGCGTATATTAGTTTACAAGTCTGAAATGGCACCTCATTTCCTATAGTGCACTCCTTTGGGCAGAGCGCCAAGTGACCCAGGCCAACACAAAACTAGTGTACTTGCTCAGGGTTTCCCAAACTCTGTCCTGCCCCCCCAGGGGCCCGTTTTGGGTTTTGCCCTACCACTATACAGCTGAATCAAATAATCAAAGCTTGATGACTTGGTACTTTCTTATCAGTACTTTTAATGCACTGAGTAACCTGCATGTTCAGCTGGCAAAACCCTATGTATTCATGTTCAGAAGGCCTACATAAAGTTGGATTTGAATTGATTCTACAGGTAGGGTATTATAACAGACCAACTCATTTCTGGAAGCTTGGGGATATTGTGCCTGGCCCTTCCCTAGCATTCAACCATCTCCTCTAAATGGGGCAGTAATCTCGTCTCAGGGCATGGGGGAAACCACACTTCATCTATGCCGGGGCACGCCTCTACTCCCGCCAGCGTTACCCCGGCAACAGTGAGGGATGGCAGAGAAAGACAAGTAGTAATAAAAGAATGAAACCAATAAAGGAGGGTTTTTCTGCTTTCTTTTCATTGTCCTCTGATAGCAATGCCATTCGAGGAATCTGTCCCTTAACGTTGTGACTGCCCTTAGCGGTGTTGAAAACAGTATAATGCACGAGGACGGAGGCCTGCACATGCCTATTCAAACAACTGACATGACATGAATATGAATGTAGCTTGGAGAGAATATCCCGGTGAGCGATGCAAGGTGAGCAGCATCAGTCTCGTCTCACAACACAATGGCGACCTGTCATTCAGGGCTTGCCGGTTGTTTTGGCAATACGTGTCACATACAGTGGGGCAAAAAAGTATTTAGTTAGCCACCAATTGTGCAAGTTCTCCCACTTAAAAAGATGAGGCCTGTAATTTTCATCATTGGTACACTTCAATTATGACAGACAAAATGAGAAGAAAAAAACCCAGAGAAAATCACATTGTAGGATTATTAATGAATTTATTTGCAAATTATGGTGGAAATATTTGGTCACCTACAAACAAGCAAGATTTCTGGCTCTCACAGACCTGTAACTTCTTTAAGAGGCTCCTCTGTCCTCCACTCGTTACCTGTATTAATGGCACCTGTTTGAACGTATCAGTATAAAAGACACCTGTCCACAACCTCAAACAGTCACACTCCAAACTCCACTATGAATGAATAATAGTGTTGTTTGACGTGACAAGGAATGAAAAGGCCATGGAGGCGTTCATAGAATTAGGAATTACAATACTAATAGATTCTCAATGGAGGCGTTCATAGAATTAGGAATTACAATACTAATAGATTCTCAATGGAGGCGTTCATAGAATTAGGAATTACAATACTAATAGATTCTCAATGGAGGCGTTCATAGAATTAGGAATTACAATACTAATAGATTCTCAATGGAGGCGTTCATAGAATTAGGAATTACAATACTAATAGATTCTCAATGGAGGCGTTCATAGAATTAGGAATTACAATACTAATAGATTCTCAATGGAGGCGTTATTGCGACAAGGTAGGAACCAAATTGTTGGTCAGTGTTTCCCAGGAGAGTGGGACCCTATAATCTTTGGTTACATTAAAATGTTATCTTACTTCATGTAGTTAACATATTCATGCTTTGCCTATTCCCCTCTGATTTATGCCAACACCAGTACAGGTATCAGGCTGTATTAGCTAGCTACGTTTTCGCTGACTCAGTACATTTCATCTAACTAGAAATTAGCGGCTAACAATTTATTGTAGCCACAACTTGCTAAGCAAAGACAAACTGTTTGCAGACAGTAAGATATACAAACTAGGTGTCATTATAAAGTACATTTGTGGATTTATATTAAGAAGCGAAGTGGAAAGCAGCATCATTGTCATCAACATATTGTTGCATCTGTGCATTGATCATGCAGACTGAAGAGTGAACAGTCAGCAAATGATCTCATGGTCGATCAACAACTGCACTCCTTGAGTGACAGGACGCGGGGTTGGTGAGAGGGAGCGAGACGACTCAAGTAGTGGAGTAAACTAGAAAAACTAAGTGGCGTATCACATTTAACAAACCAAACACTGAAATACCGTTATAGAAAGTAAAGTAA
The DNA here is from genome assembly GCF_013265735.2 of Oncorhynchus mykiss. Taxonomy (NCBI): domain Eukaryota; kingdom Metazoa; phylum Chordata; class Actinopteri; order Salmoniformes; family Salmonidae; genus Oncorhynchus; species Oncorhynchus mykiss. The sequence continues at coordinate 44,223,971 of NC_048590.1, forward strand.
ATACCCAAACCGGTCCGTGCATCAATAGCGGTATACCGTCCAGCCCTAGTATATTGGTCTCATTATGTAGGCTAACCTAGGCCTAGCCTATATAATAGTGCCAACTAACTGCATGGCATACTTCAAGGCAGGGTTTCCGAACTACACCTTTTGGTTTTTCCCCCTAACACGACACAGCTGATTCGAATAGTCAAAGCTTGATGAGTTGGTTATTTGAATCAGCTGTGTAGTGCAGGGGCAAGAACCAAAACGTGCACCCTGCTTCAAGGGATAGGCCTACTTCACCACCCACCCCTGTATAAAAGAATGAGATTCCTTCACGTATACCTAAAAAACAGTCTCAAGTCAAACAGTGGAAAAGATGGGCACCATTTAATGAAATGGAATAATATGATGCCACTGACAATCTTTCCAATTCAAATGGGACTGACGCCTGCGGATCTCTCTGAACACATATAGTGGGATCGACACAACAGCCCCCTTTAAGTCTAAAACCTGCAGACAGACTGATATTTTGGTTAACAATCCCTTTAAATCAACGGCATCCGAGGGATGTGAAGTCAGTGAGTTACAGGCAGGGTGGTTGGGAGATATGGGCTCTCCTCAGCGGAGGCTTTATAACCATTCAACAGGAATGAGACACCACATCAAGTGAGCCGTTAATGAGCAGTATTGATGAAGCCATTTCAATAACTGAACACTAGTCAACTTTGTCCAATTCAAGAGAGTAGCCCGAGGTAGGCCTATTTCATTTCTAAGAAATCAAATGGGTTGTGTGCGTGCGCACGTGTTTGTTTCCAGGCACAATCTTAATGGTTTCCCACCAAATGTGATTAAAAAGATATTGAATAAACATACATCTTTTCCGCAGGTACGCCGGCCACCCCAAAGAGAGGAATGATTAACAGTGTTTTCATGCATGGGCAGGCAGCTCAGGAGGGTCAGGGCATAATGAAATGTTTTCATGTTTAATGCACAAAAGGAGGACTTGTTAAAGGCTCTCCCTTCAATGGCATTCAGACAATCTGTCAAATTCAGTTTTAATTAGAGACATGTTTGGAATGGGAGATGAGATGGCCTGGCTGGAGTACGTGTTATTCTTCTGTGAGCCTATTTTTAATTCATGTTCATTTGAGGGAAGAGGTTCAGCGTGAGGATTATTGATCAGTGTGTGACAGCGAGCAAACAAAATGAATTACAGTGTGGAAGTCATTTGTTCTTCTGTAATCATAGCTGTATTACAAAATAAGGCCAAAGAAAGCTCACAGAGCATTGAATGACGTGAAGTTGGCTGCAACACTGGTAAAGATGCCACACGGTTGGTTGCACTGAACTGATAAGTACAATAAACACAATATAACAAATATGGTGGCAGACCCCCAAGACAGGTTGGCTGTGAGGTTTATGATGGAGAAGCTCCTTACCCATTACCCATCGGAAGGCAGCGGAATAGAATGCAAATTAAACTAGTTGAAATAGTGGTGGGAAGTTGACAATGATACATGTTTGCCTGCCTGTAGGCAGGACTGTATCACTCAAACTGCTGTTTAAAAGAGAGGAATGATGAAAGGCTTACACAATTGCAAACACACGTGCATTCCTACACTAGGGGACATTATCACCAGGCCGTTGTGACTGAAGGGGGCTTTATCACCAGGCACTGAAGGCAGGCTCTCAATGTGTCACACTGGCTTCTCCTGAAGCACATCAGGGCAGCAACAGCCCACTTTATAGAGCCATTCATTTGCTCACTCAATTACGGCTGAAATTCTCCTGAAAAGGCTGATTGTGTCAAACAAGTCCAGGGAAACTGGTTTGACACCACTTTGCTTGACAACTGCTGCCAAGCGACAATAGCCCAATAAGAAAAAGGTAGCTTGAAAACGGTTGGAAATAACAAAAAGGAGCTAGTCCAAGGCCCCTATTCCTTTGTTGAACACTGGTGGTGTGCAGGACCGTGCACAGACCTTTCAGGGGACAGGTGATACAAATAAAAAGCACCATATACAAATCATGTACTTTCAGAATACACATGTAGAAATGTATAACATACTGTACAAACTGCTTCTGTAGCTAGTTATATTTTAGCATAGGCCTATTTATTAAGTCATCACACCCACTCATCACAAATTGCAAGCTAGTTCGTTACATTTGAGTCATTTAGCAGACTTACAGGAGCAATTGGAGTTAGGGGGGGTTGATCAAGGGCACAGACTGATTTTTCACTAAGTCTGCTCAGTGATTAGAACCAATGACCTCTCTGTTACTGTTACTGACCCAATGTTCTTAACCACTACCTGCCACCCAGTGTGGCCCAAAGACATGATTGACATGGGGAAAAGAGGGTAGGCTATCAGCTGAACATTGATGTTGATGACAATGAATGGTAAAGACTCACACTTGAGTGATCAAGCCTGGAGTCACTTAAATGTAGCCTATAGAATGAATCGATTTCATTAACACAGCTTATTTCACAATTTTTAGGGACACTAATGGTTCCAAGAAAATGCAGAGTAATGTATTAAAATATTCCTAAGACCTTAATAAGGCTGCAGGGGCAGTATTGAGTAGCTTGGGTGAAAGGTGCCCAGAGTGAAAGGCCTGCTCCTCAGTCGCTAATATATCCATAGTATTATTAGTATTGGATAGAAAACACTCTGAAGTTTCTAAAACTGTTTGAATGATGCCTGTGAGTCTAACATGACATAACATATGGCAGGCAAAAACCTGAGAAGAAATCCAAACAGGAAGTGAGAAATCTGAGGTTGGTTGATTTTCAACCCAGGCCCTATTGAATTCACAGTGGGATATGAATGAAGTTGCACTTCCTATGGCTTCCACTAGATGTCAACCATCTTTAGAAACTTGAATGAGGCTTTGACTGTGTTGTGGGACTGGAATAAGAGCTGAATGAGTCAGGTTACTGCCAGAGAGCCATTTCCTGGTCACGCGCATTCCACATGATATCGACCTGTGTTCCGTTGCTCCTCTAGACAAAAAGGAATTCTCCGGTTGGAACTTTATTGAAGATTTATGATAAAAAACATCCTAATGATTGATTCTATACTTAGTTTGAAATGTTTCTTTGACCTGTAATATAACTTTTTGAAGTTTTTGTCCGAAGTAATGCTCGACCTGCATGAGCGTTTGGATTTGTATACCCAACGAGCTAACAAAAGTAGCTACGTGGACATAAATAACGGACATTATCGAACAAATCAAGCATTTATTGTGGAACTAGGATTCCTGGGAGTGCATTCTGATGAAGATCATCAAAGGGAATATTTATCATGTAATTTCTGGTTTCTGTTGACTCCAACATGGCGGCTAATTTGATTATTTTTCTGAGCGCCGTCTCAGATCATTGCATGGTTAGCTTTTTTATCAAGTTTTATTTTTTTTTTATTTTTTTTTTTAATCTGACACAGCGGTTTCTCACAGAGGTATGTCTATAATTCCATGTGTATAACTTGTATTATCATCTACATTTATGATGAGTATTTCTGTTGAATCGATGTGGCTATACAAAATCACTGGATGTTTTTGGAACTAGTCAACGTAACGCACCAATGTAAACTCAGATTTTTTTATATAAATATGAACTTTATCAAACAAAACATACATGTATTGTGTAACATGAAATCCTATGAGTGTCATCTGATGAAGATCAAAGGTTAGTGATTAATTTTCTCTATTTGTGCTTTTTGTGACTCCTATCTTTGACTGGAAAAATGGCTGTGTTTATTCTGTGGCTTGGTGGTGACCTAACAATCGTTTGTGGTGCTTTCGCTGTAAAGCATATTTGAAAATCGGACACTGTGGTGGGATTAACAACAAGAGTACCTGTTGCGACGAGCAATCCCGTATCCGGGAGCGTAATTATAGCTTTAAGCTCATTACCATAACGCAACGTTAACTATTCATGAATAGAAATCGCAAATGAAATGAAATAAATATATTGGCTCTCAAGCTTAGCCTTTTGTTAACAACACTGTCATCTCAGATTTTCAAAATATGCTTTTCAACCATAGCAAAACAAGCATTTGTGTAAGAGTATTGATAGCTAGAATAGCATTAAGCCTAGCATTCAGCACGCAACATTTTCACAAAAACAAGAAAAGCATTCAAATAAAATACAAAAATTCAGTCATTATAACGCCAAACTTTTTTCCAAATTAACTCCATAATATTGACAGAAACATGGCAAACGTTGTTTAGAATCAATCCTCAAGGTGTTTTTCACACATCTATTCGATGATATATCATTCGTGGAAGTTTGGTTTCTCCTCTGAACGACATGGAAAAATGCATGCAGCTGGAGATTGCGCACCAATTTCGACGGAGGACACCAGGCGGACACCTGGTAAATGTAGTCTCTTATGGTCAATTTTCCAATGATATGCCTACAAATACGTCACAATGCTGCAAACACCTTGGGGAAACGACAGAAAGTGTAGGCTCATTCCTTGCGCATTCACAGCCATATAAGGAGACATTGGAACACAGCGCCTCCAAAATCTGGTTTTGCCTGTACCATCAGTTCTGTGGCACTCACAGATAATATCTTTGCAGATTTGGAAACGTCAGAGTGTTTTCTTTCCAAATCTGTCAATTATATGCATAGTCGAGCATCTTTTCGTGACAAAATATCTTGTTTAAAACGGGAACGTTTTTCATCCAAAAATGAAATACTGCCCCCAGAATTTCAAGAGGTTAAAACGGTATAATGTATGTTTGAGGAATTTATGAGATTTAATTTTTTTTTTTTTTGACGCCCTGCACTTTCACTGGCTGTTGTCATATCAATCCCGTTAACGGGATTGCAGCCATAAGAAGTTCTTAACACACATTGTGAGATTGGTCAGCTAGTGAAATGAGGGATGCACGATATATCGTGAACATATCAGAATCGGACGATATTAGCTAAAAATACCACAATCAGCATCGGCCCGATGTCTAGTTTAACGGCGATATGCAAAACCGATGTCAAAGCATACCTAGCTAACGTAATGACGCCACGAAAAACAGTGCTACACAGAACAAAATCTGAAAAATACTAAGCACAGACTTCCAACAACTAAACAAGTTCAAGTCGAGCAGTCATTTGAAAGAGTAAGGAAATTTCAGCGAGACAAGACAAAGGCAAAATCCATTAACGCCAAGATAACGGAATTAATTTCCCTTGACAATCAACCGTTCTGTCGTGGATGATGAAGGCTTTCGCCTACTGGTCGAGCCCCGGTACACACTACCAAGTAGGCGCTATTTTTCAGATGTTGCCCTACCAGAGTTACACAGTATTGTTGAAACTCACATCTATGAGTTACTTGCCATGTTACTGCCATTAGCTTCACGGCTGACATTTGGACCAGCGATGTCAGCCCCATGAGCATGCTGAGTCTGACAGCAACAGTGGGACGACAAGGATTTCGTACTGAGGAAAGCCGTATTGCATGCTCAAGAATGTGCTGGTTCTCATACCACTGCTGCCATTTCAATGGCTTTTGGGAACATGTTTGAAACATGAACACACTCCTAGTGCCATTCGAACGGACTCAAGAAATAAGCTAATCAACTGCGTATGTAGCAGATGGGATACCCTCTGTCATCATTGAAAGGCCTGCTCAACCAAACCCCACAGTCTGTATCGGCAGTTAAAACTTGCAAAAGTACTCGAGGCTGTGAACAAGCGATTCGGTGGCATTCTCTCTGAGTCTCTTTACTGTGTCGTCACCCTGCTTGATGCTAGGTACAAGGACCTCTACTTCGACGCAGACAAGAAACAGGGTTTACGTGAAATGTTACAGACACAGCTGCACAAGATGGAAACGGACACGGTGACAGTGCGCACCGAGGAAGAGAGGCCACAGACAGACAGAGCCTGTCAGAATAAAGAGCAAGTAAACAAGGAAAGGAAGCTGGCGGTTGTCTCTAATCTAGCTACTAAAATGACACAGCCCGCCATGCAGTCCGTCCTGCCCTGACACTGCCATAAGCATCTCATAGCTGGGCTAGTAAGCTAGTGTCATCTGCTATGGCTAGTTTATAACTAAAGCTCTCCATCCTCGGCATAAAGAGGAGACAAGTCAAACCTGTTCTTATGATTTCTGGAAGATCAATGTTTTTGGACTCATTCAGAAGGTTTTACCTGATTAAGTATAAGACATAAACTACTGTAAATTCATGTTTAAAGTTCCAGTGTGGACTTCAAGAGAAGTTGTCTGGCCTGCACAGATCATCAAAGTTTAAACATGGAAGCTTCTGGACATGTTTAGAGTAGCATGCCACAAAATCAATTGAATATGTGCGAAGTATCAAATCACTATGCAACTAACTACCACCTAAACGTGTGCACAGAACCTAATGTTAACAGTCCTCTCAGCCATATAAATGAATAGCTAATGCACTGCTCTCAGCTGTGTAGGCAAATAAATAAAAAAGCTGTGTAGGCATGTTATAGTGGTTGTCATAGCAACCAAATATGGAGGGGGGGGGGCATAGAAATGGAGTACAGTAGCTAGCAAACGTTAGCTAACTAACAAAGCCCAATACAATAAACCCAACTAGCTATGTAGCTTGCATGTTAGCTTGTTGACACTGGCTGTATAGGCTAGTGCTATACTCACTTGTTCCTTAGCACCTGCCAGGCAGCCTCGATGTCCGCATACAGGTTCTTTTCTGACGGTTTCCCGCTGCTGACACCGTAGCCCGAATAATCATACGAGAAGACGTTGCAGTTTATCCTCGAACCGAGGCCGATGTAGAAACTACACATTTGGCCTAAGTCCACTGCGTTACCGTGGGAAAAGAGCAACGTGTACCGGCTGTTGGGTGCGCATCGTACAAACATGCAACCCAGTCGGTTTCCCCGACTGGTTCTGGTGTTGAACACCTCGACAGCGTCCAGTTCGCGTTGGGAGTACTGCCAGTCTGCTCGCTCGGTTAGATGCAGGCTACTCGTCCCGTTAGCATCGGTGTGTACGGAGTACGTGGGTTCGGGAGGGAGAAAGGCTAGTTTGGATGCGATGCGACTGGGACAGGGCGGGCAACAGAATAGCCAGCATAGTTCGCCGAGGGAAAAACCATTCATCCTTGGGCCTTGTTCGGGCATTGAGGCTTTTTCTTTGTAACACCAGCAAATGTATCCAGCTATGTTTAAAAAAAATCTATCTGGTAACAAAATAACAATAAAACACTTCGTAAGGAGCTAAACTAGCTAGCCACCTAGTACTAGCTAGGCTAGTAGCTGGCTAACTGGTTTCTCCTTTGTATAGCTTGGTAGCTAACGTGATTTACAAAACTCAGAAAGACGTTAACTTTTTTTGTGTCTACAGAAGCGATATAACTTGCTTGTTATCATACAATTTCAAAACGTTGGTCGAAGAATTAAGCTTATGTCAAACGTAAACGTCGAGTTAGCAGGCTAATACAATGTATGCAGCCATATCTTTCAGCAGTAACGCCAAATATAAGATTTCCGGTCGAACCGGATATCCTTTCGCACTTTTTCGTCAAAATCATGTTGATGACAGAACCGTAGTAGCAATAATATGTATATTATATAGTCACTTACTTGATAGTAGGCTATTATTGAAATATTAGTGTTTTCTCTAATGGATATGCAATCATGCAACAGCTTTGTTCATGCTAGCTACATCAATAGTTTGCCCACCCCCAAATGTTGCTTAATGCTCAGCACTAAAGGCTAGTAAATGTCTGACATACAGATTCGAGGTCGGAAAGGGCAGCGAGTAGTGTGGACGAAATGGAGAAAAAGTTGGTGAAGCAACAATATGGGTGTCAGTTCTGATGTTATGGAGCAGGAGGATAATGGTCAATGACCAGAATGGCCAGTAGTGGAAAGACATATGTTACCTTCCCCAGTTTCTGTGTTTTGGATGTTTTGTTTTGTATGTGTTTGTGTGTGTGTATTTCAGGAAGGCTTCCTGGATTTTAAGCAGCTGATTGGTTGGCCCAATCGGTGATTGGAGCTCTGAACCCTCCCTCTCTCGTCAGGGGAAACAGCTGTTTTCAATTACCAACTCCTTCTCCAGCTGGATAAAAGCCAGTGTTCCTTTATCAAAAGAAGGGCTTCTTTGATGTTCTGTGTTGGTTGTTTCCCCAGTGACAGTTATGTTGAAGGTATTTTGTAGCTGCTACTTCTGAGGTAGAGCATAGTGTTTTTTTTTTTTTTTTTTAAGTCCCTATAGAACGCAGTGTTTTTGATTATTGAAATGTTTCACTTTATGTTAGTAATTATTCTGTGTTTGTTCCCAGGGGGGGAAGAAGGAACCTTGGGAGTGTTTAGGCAAGAGGCCTGCAGGCATACATAACCTGTAGTATTTACTGTCTATGCACACCAGGTAAGACCTGGGCAGACCACCCTCTGTATTTTGGTTAGTGTGCCAGGAGGTGCTAAAAGGTTAGGTAGGAGAGGGGACTCTTTTACTTTCTTTGCTTTGGTTCTGTCTAGCCCCTTTCCCCCCACATTACTGTGTTAAGGAAATACATTCTCTGTAAATGGTCATATTCTCTGCCATCCTTACCTGCACCTACAATCACATACATCTTTCACTCCATGGGGAGTAACGTTGTAGCAGGGTGTTGTTTCCCCCCCCCCCCCCCCCTCCAAGAGGTGTACATAACAACATGGGAAGAGCGATCTTGATACAGAAAGCATTGAAGCATCTAGTAAAGAAATCATAAAGAGGACCAAAGTAGAAAGCAAGAATGGTGATGGTGTTAAGACTGCAGGGCCTTACACCCTATCCAACTAACGCCATAGAGAAAGAGGTAGGTCAAGTTAAATTAGCTTGGTTCATTGGAAATGGTAGATTGTTTGTATTGTGTGATAGCCAGGCTCAGCAAGAGAAGATTCAGAAAATGGGAAGAAGATTAAAAGACCTGTCCCTGGCGCTTATGCTAGGTTGAGGGGAGTCATCACCGGGGTCTCTATCTTACCAATTGGCTTGGACCCCTTATTGTCAACACGGCGCCTCGCCAATCCATCACGACTGGTCTGCCGACGTAAACGTCCGATTGGGGCGTCGTTAGAGCGTTGGACTAGGAACCGGAAGGTTGCAAGTTCAAATCCACGAGCTGACAAGGTACAAATCTGTCGTTCTGCCCCTGAACAGGCAGTTAACCCACCGTTCCTAGACCGTCATTGAAAATAAGAATTTGTTCTTAACTGACTTGCCTAGTTAAATAAAGGTAAAATAAAATTGTGGTTTCAAAAGGCCTTTCCGTTGCGATGTCGCCGAAGACCCATCTCCTGGCCCGCTAGCTTTCTGAACGCCTTGTCTCTGGCTTGCCTAGCGTAGTAGCGACTACAGAACGGCTCCCTGACTCTCCTATTGCTGCTCGTTAGACCTTATGATCACTCGGCTACACAGCTGATACCTGCTGGACTGTTCATTAACACTACCTCTTTGTTTATCTGTCGACCCCAGCCTCAAACTCAGGCCCTGTGTGTACCTAACTGACCCCCTTTGCCCATTCATCTCCATTTAGCTGTTGTCCTAGCTCTCCCTACCAATACCTGTGATTGCCTTATGCCTCTCTGTCAATATGCCTTGTCTGCTGCTGTTTCGGTTCGTTTTATTTCACTGTAGAGCCCCCGGTCCCGCTCAACATACTTACTGTAGATGGCTCTTTTGTCTCACCTGGCTTAACTGGTGCCCCCAGACACGCAACCTCTCGTCACTCAATGCCGAGGTTTATCGCGGCAGGGTAGCCTAGTGGTTAGAGCGTTGGACTAGTAACCGGAAGGTTGCGAGTTCAAACCCCCGAGCTGACAAGGTACAAATCTGTCGTTCTGCCCCTGAACAGGCAGTTAACCCACTGTTCCCAGGCCGTCATTGAAAATAAGAATTTGTTCTTAACTGACTTGCCTGGTTAAATAAAGGTAAAATAAAATAAATAAAAATCGCCAGTGTACTCACATCCTACCATACCCTTGTCTGTACACTATGCCCTGAATCTATTCCACCACGCCCAGAAATCTCCTTTTATTCTCTGTTCCCAAACCACTAGACGACCAGTTCTTATAGCCTTTAGCCGTACGCTTATCCTACTCCTCTGTTCCTCTGGTGATGTAGAGGTTAACCCAGGCCCTGTAGCCTCCAGTACTACACCTACTCCCCAGGTCAGTCTCATTTGTTGACTTCTGTAACCGTAAAAGTCTTGACTTCATGCATGTTAACATCAGAAGTTTCCTCCCTAAGTTTGTTTTAGTTACTGCTTTAGCCAACCCTGATGTCCTAGCCGTGTCTGAATCCTGGCTTAGGAAGGCCACCAAAAATTCTGACATTTTCATCCCCAACTACATTTCCTGTTAAGATAGAAATGCAAAAGGGGTGGAGTTGCAATCTACTGCAGAGAGAGCCTGAAGAGTTCTGTCATACTATCCACGTCTATGCCCAAACAGTTCTTTCCAGAAGTCTCTCACTGTTGCACCTTGTTATTGACCCCCACAGCTGTGCCCTGGACACCGTATGTGAATCTCTTCAGAGTTTGTACTGTTAGGTGACCTAAACTGGAATATGCTTAACACCCCGGCCCTCCTACAATCTAAACTAGATGCCCTCAATCTCACACAAATGATCAAGGAACCTATCAGGTACAACCCTAAATCTGTTAACATGGGCACCCTCATAGATATTATCTTGACCAACTTGCCCTCCAAATACACCTCTGTTGTCTACATCCAGGATCTCAAAGATCACTGCCTCATTGCCTGCGTCCGTAATGGGTCCGCAGTCAAACGACCACCCCTCATCACTGTCAAATGCTCCCTAAAACACTTCAGCGAGCAGGACATTCTAATCGACCTGTCCCGGATATCCTGGAAGATATTGAACTCATCCTGTCATTAGAGGATGCCTGGTTGTTCTTTAAAAGTGCTTTCCTCACCATCTTAATTAAATAAGCTTGCCCCGTTCAAAAAATTTAGAACCAGGAACAGATATAGCCCCTGGTTCACTCCTGACTTGACTGCCCTAGACCAGCACAAAAACATCCTGTTGGTGTATTGCATTAGCATCAAATAGCCCCCGCAATATGCAGCTTTTCAGGGAAGACGGGAACCAATATACAGTCAGGAAAGCAAAGGCTAGCTTTTTCAAACAGAAATGTGCATCCTGTAGCACAAACTCTAAGTTCTGGGACACTGTAAAGTCCATGGAGAATAAGAGCACCTCCTCCCAGCTGCCCACTGCACTGAGGCTAGGAAACACGATCACCACCGATAAATCCACGATAATTGAGAATTTCAATATGCATTTTTCTACGGCTGGCCATGCTTTTCACCTGGCCACCCCTACCCTGGCCAACAGCTCTGCACCCCCCGCAGCAACTTGCCCAAGCCGCCCCCTGCTTCTCCTTCACCCAAATCCAGATGGCTGATGTTCTGAAAGAGCTGCAAAATCTGGACCCTTACAAATCAGCTGGGCTAGACAATCTGGACTCTCTCTTTCTAAATTATCCACCACAATGGTTGCTACCCCTATTACTAACCTGTTCAACCTCGCTTTCGTATCGTCTGAGATCCCTAAAGACTGGAAAGCTGCCGCGGTCATCCCCTCTTCAACGGGGGAGACACTCTAGACCCAAACTGTTACAGACCTATATCCATCCTGCCCTGGCTTTCTAAAGTCTTCGAAAGCCAAGTTAAAAAACAGATAACCAACCGTTTTGAATCCTACCGTACCTTCTCCGCTATGCAGTCTGGTTTCAGAGCTGGTCATGGGTGCACCTCAGCCACGCTCAAGGACCTAAACGATATCATAACCGCCATCGATAAGAGACATTACTGTGCAGCCGTATTCATCGACCTGACCAAGGCTTTCGACTCTGTCAATCACCACATGCTTATCGGCAGACTCAACAGCCTTGGTTTCTCAAATGACTACCTTGCCTGGTTCACCAACTACCTCTCTGATAGAGTTCATTGTGTCAAATCGGAGGGCCTGTTGTCCAGACCTCTGCCAGTCTCTATGGGGTGCCACAGGGTTCAATTCTCGGGCCGACTATTTTCTCTGTATAGATCAATGATGTCGCTCTTGCGGCTGGTGATTCTCTGATCCACCTCTACGCAGACGACACCATTCTGTATACATCTGGCCCTTCTTTGGACACTGTGTTAAAAAACCTCCAAACGAGCTTCAATGCCATACAACACTCCTTCCGTGGCCTCCAACTGCTCTTAAATGCAAGTAAAACTAAATGCATGCTCTTCAACCAATCACTGCCCGGACCCGTCCGCCAGACTAGCTTCACTACTCTGAACGGTTCTGACTTAGAATACGTGGACAACTACAAATACCTAGGTGTCTGGTTAAACTGTAAACTCTCCTTCCAGACTCACGTTAAGCATCTCCAATACAAATTAAATCCAGAATCGGCTTCCTATTTCGCAACAAAGCCTCCTTCACTCATGCTGTATACAGACGTATACATACCCTCGTAAAACTGACTATCCTACCGATCCTCGACTTCGGCGACGTCATTTACAAAATAGCCTCCAACACTCTACTCAACAAACTGGATTTAGTCACAGTGCCATCTGTTTTGTCACCATAGCCCCATACACTACCCACCACTGCGACCTGTATGGTCTCGTTGGCTGGCCCTCGCTACATATCCATCGTCAAACCCACTGGCTCCAGGTCATCTATAAGTCAATGCTAGGTAAAGCCCCGCCTTATCTCAGCTCACTGGTCACCATAGCAAAACCCACCCGTAGCATGCGTTCCAGCAGGTATATTTCTCTGGTCATCCCCAATGCCAACACTTCCTTTGGCTGCCTTTCCTTCCAGTTCTCTGCTGCCAATGACTGGAACGATTTGCAAAAGTCATTGAAGCTGGAGACTTACATTTCCCTCACTAACTATAGGCATCAACTGTCAGAGCAGCTAATCGATCACTGTACCTGTACACAGCCCATCTGTAAATAGCCCACCCAACTACCTCATCCCCACATTGTTATATATTTTTTATCTTTTGCACCCCAGTATCTCTACTTGCACATCATCTGCACATCTTTCACTCCAGTGTTAATGCTAAATTGTAATTGTTTGCCTTTCTACATTTGCACACGCTGTATATAGATTCTTCTATTGTGTTATTGACTGTATGTTTGTCTATCCCATGTCTAACTCTGTTGTTTTTGTCACACTGCTTTGCTTTATCTTGGCCAGGTCGCAGTTGTATATGAGAACTTGATCTCAACTGGCTTACCTAGTTAAATAAAATAAATCTGGCTACAGATATTAAAGAAAATGTGAAGAGGGACAGAGTGATTGAGGCCAAAAAGTTGATCAGTAGGAAAGGGGGTCAAATAAGTGAAGCTTATTAGTGATGCTGAGGTTTGAGAAAGTCTTGCCAGGAAAAGTACAGATAGGATTCCTTAGTTTCAATGTTAGAGAATGTCACATATGCACTGCAGTGTTTTAAATGCCAAATAATAGGACATGTAGCTGCTCAGTGTAAAGGAAAGAAAATATGTGCCAAGTGTGGAGGGGCACATGATTACGGTGAATGTGGAAGCAATGTGAAGGTTAAGTGCTGTAATTGTGGGGGAGAATACAGTGCAGCATTTGGTGGATGCCAGGTGTAGAGAGAGGGTCAGAGATATAGGATCATTCATGATGTATCGTATGCAGAGGCCGTAAAACAGATTGGTAGAACTACAGTGCGGACTGATTGAGTTTACATGGATGTACCTGCAGTAAGTGGACCTACTGTCAGACTGATGGAGTTTACATGGATGTACCTGTAGTAGGTGGACCTACTGTCAGGCTGATGGAGTTTACATGGATGTACCTGTAGTAGGTGGACCTACTGTCAGACTGATGGAGTTTACATGGATGTACCTGTAGTAGGTGGACCTACTGTCAGACTGATGGAGTTTACGTGGATGTACCTGTAGTAGGTGGACCTACTGTCAGACTGATGGAGTTTACGTGGATGTACCTGTAGTAGGTGGACCTACTGTCAGGCTGATGGAGTTTACATGGATGCACTACAGAGCAAAGAGGAGGAATGTTTGTTTTCGTCAGGTTTAGGTAGGGAGGCAGTGGTGATTAAGGTGAGTGCAGACAGGTGTGGAGGCTGATTAGCAATTATCTGCAGCTGATGCTTGTTGAGGAGCTGCGGTCAAGACAACTACTTAAAATGTTGCAAACAGGCGAGGAGGCTGATTGGCAATTAGTAGCAGCTGCTGCTTGTTGAGTTGCTTGGAATTTGTGTATAAGGCAACTAGTTAAAGTGTTGCATTCAAGTCTTGTCCTCTCACCTGAATTCTTGGTAAGTGGAAATGTGAATTAGCGTGAAAGCATATTTGAATACCTTAGAGCACAGGTGTCAAACTCATTCCACGGAGGGCCGAGTGGTTGCGGGTTTTCGCTCCTCCCTTGTACTTGATTGATGAATTAAGGTCATTAATTAGTAAGGAACTCCCCACACCTGGTTTTCTAAGGCTTCATTGAAAGGGAAAAACCTAAATCCAGCATAGACCAGACCCTGCATGGAAAGAGTTTGACACCCCTGCCATAGAGGTTGCAACTTGCATCCTTTTCTTGCGTGTGTGTGTGTTGTAGTAGGGAGTGGTGTTTCTGCAGTATCATAGAATCCCTCCACCAACGTTACACAAACACACAGTTGTACTCTCTCAAACACGCACCCGGACACACTGCCACGATCAGTAATAACCATATGGAGTCGAGACTGGGCTGGATTTATCATAGCTAGAAGGATGAAGCACTTGGCCAGATAGACTAATGTGCTTAAAGCTAACAGGGTGCAGAGAGACGTGGCCTGGGACTTGTCAGAAAACCACTCGGCTGCCTGGGAAATTAAGTGGGGTATAAAGTGGCAATTGCTCCAACCCATCTGTTTAATATTCGGACGAGATAAGCATAATTTTTCTTAGCATAACTTCAATTCCCATGTAGAGCCCCATGCAGCTGTAAAGTGGAGGAGGCATGTGCCCATCAGAGGTTGGTGGCACCTTAATTGGTTTCCACGTGTTTGATGCCATTATGAGCCGTCCTCCCCTTAGCAGCCTCCACTAATGCCTATTTGCACCATACAAATAACATGTTAGTGTGTTCTGTAGTCTAGGCATCTACCAGTCACTCACAGTCACGCACATGTTAAAAGAGAAGCATCCAAGAATGTCATGTACCTACTCGCCTCGTCATCATCTGCCCTTCATCATCCCTAGGTAGGTATGCACAACCCACACATCTCTCTTTCCTCCTCTGCCCTACGTTCCTCTTGTTTGTATACGTTGACGTGCATTCTCAAATGAATGAAAGGAGACCGACAGGGATCATTAAAATGCAAAACAATTCCTAACATTTTTGACATGTGTTTTTCTAGATTTTGTTGTTATTCTGTCACTCACTGTTCAAATAAACCTACCATTACAATTATAGATGGATCATTTCTTTGTCAGTGGGCAAACTTACAAAATCAGCAGGGGATCAAATACTTTTTCCCCTCACTGTAAGTTATATTCTTCAAGAATCAATGGGTACATTGCATCGCTTCAGAAGTCCAAAAATGGATGAAGCAACTGTAGATTTCATTTTCTTGGGACATTTTATGAAAATCAGCTGATCAAATGCATTAGAACAGTGTTTCTGAACTCCAGTCCTCGAGTTCCCCCAACAGTACACATTTATACTGTAGTCCCGGACAAGCACACTCGATTCAACCTGTTAACTAATCATTAAGCCGTCAGTGAGTTGAATGAGTGTTTGTCCGGGGCTGCAACAAAAATGTGTACTGGTGGGCGGCAAGTTGGTTCAGTTGCACAAGCTGCCCTCTAGTTATGAAATTCTGCCCTTAGGACAGAACAAGGGTTTGTCTATCCCAAGACAAATAAGATACAAAGACAGCCTGCTGATCATTGCCTCTACCCAACTAGGAAGGTCATGGCATGGCTTCCCCTCCATATGATGTATTTGCGGAGTAGTATGAGACTGATCTTAGGCCAATTTTGATTGTCCCCTTAGTGGTTAAGGGTTGGATGTCGAGAGGGGTAAGCTGATCCTAGATCAATGCCAAAGGGCAACATTTTAACCTGGAGTGAATGTTTGTTTAAATAGATCTGATTCCAGCTATGAGAGAGAGAGGTTTAGATCTGTCTCTCTGAGGTCGATGAGTATGGAGGGTTGGGTTAAAGTCCGGTCACAAGCAGGGACAACAATCACCGTCTTGAATTTCTGCTATAACAGACCTCTTGCTGTCAAGCTGTCTGCACAATAATCCATCCCAGGTTTTGACACACTGCAGTATTTGTATTCTGACGGTATCTCATGTCCATATACTCAGCTGTGCCTGTGGTAGACATGAGAAGAAGATAACTCTACATTTGAAACAGTAAGTGTAAACAAACGAAGCAGACTATATTTTTAAAGGAACACATTCTTTCATAAGACCCTTTATTTGGAAGTCTAGAGGCTACTATGGGTGGTGCTAAGGCCTGTACTTGGACCAAATCACCACTCACACCCCAGCCCAAAGGATTTGGTTACAATCACCCAGACACACAATCACTGGAAATGCACATCAACACGTGGTGCTAAAACAGCTGTCTGACTTTCAGTCTTAAACAAAGGACTTTTTAAGAGCGTCATCCTTACGACCGCAATATCTGGAAGAGTTCTCAACTTTAAACAAATATTGTCATGCTAGACCTACAATGGCTTCCACAAAAATATGCACAGTGCCATATCTATTAAATCGACTAGACAAATACTAGACTGCAACAACAAGACTTTGTTCTTACGTCAAACAACTTTAAAGTAGGTTTTTATGTGAGGTTTTATGTGAGGTTGACTAGTTCATCATTTTGTACCGCCACCTCGTTAAATCCATTACAGGTTTAATGGAGGTGAGGGAGCAAGTGCCCAGAGAAAAAGAGATGGGTGGGGAGTGAGAGAACAGAGAGGCTAGAGACATGAGAGTATAGGGAGAGTATAGGGAGAGAGAGACAAAGGAAGAGACATACTGTGAAGAGAGTGTGATAAGGAGACTATCATAACTAGTCATGTAGTGTAGACCAAAGGAAGATACATACTGTGAAGAGAGTGTGATAAGGAGACTACCATAACTAGTGATGTAGTGTAGACCAAAGGAAGAGACATACTGTGAAGAGAGTGTGATAAGGAGACGATCATAACTAGTGATGTAGTGTAGACCAAAGGAAGAGACTTACTGTGAAGAGAGTGATAAGGAGACGATCATAACTAGTGATGTAGTGTAGACCAAAGGAAGAGACTTACTGTGAAGAGAGTGATAAGGAGACGATCATAACTAGTGAAAACGCTGGTCAGGGTGAGTAAAGTAAAGCTCCCTATACTTTCAATGCACTTTTCTGCTAAAGGTGGGTTAACCATATGCACAGAATAAAATGGTGGGATCGTTTAAGTGCGTTTACCTTCCACTGCACCACTGGTCATAACCAGCTGTGTGTCATAACATGTAATAGCCAGCTATGTCCTAACCAGCTGTGTGTCATAACCAGCTATATGTCATAACATGTCATAACCAGCTAAATGTCAGAATGTGTCATAACCTGCTGTGTGTCATAACCAGCTATATGACATAACGTGTCATAACCAGCTGTGTGTCATAACATGTAATAGCCAGCTAGATGTCAGAATGTGTCATAACCAGCTGAGCTGTGTGTCATAACCAGCTATATGACATAACGTGTCATAACCAGCTGTGTGTCATAACCAGCTATATGACATAACGTGTCATAACCAGCTAGATGTCAGAATGTGTCATAACCAGCTGTGTGTCATAACATGTAATAGCCAGCTATGTCCTAACCAGCTGTGTCATAACCAGCTGTGTGTCATAACCAGCTATATGACATAACGTGTCATAACCAGCTGTGTGTCATAACCAGCTATATGACATAATGTGTCATAGCCAGCTAGATGCCAGAATGTGTCATAACCAGCTGTGTGTCATAACCAGCTATATGACATAACGTGTCATAACCAGCTGTGTGTCATAACCAGCTATATGACATAACGTGTCATAACCAGCTGTGTGTCATAACCAGCTATATGACATAACGTGTCATAACCAGCTGTGTGTCATACGCAGTTGTGTGTCATAACATGTCATGTCCAGCTGTGTATCATAACATGTCATAACCAGCTGTGTTCCATAACATGTCATAACCAGCTGTGTTTCATAACATGTAATAACCAGCTGTGTGTCATAACTTGATAACCAGCTGTTTGCCATAATGTAATAACCAGCTGTGTTTCATAACATGTCATAACCAGCTGTGTGTCATAACATGTCATAACCAGCTGTGTCAACCATAGCTTGTTCTTTCAGAGGGCACAATGAGGATATGACGCCTTTAGAGTCACACTCCAGCCAGCTTCCCGCTTTGTGCATCAGCACTCCCATCCCGTACCTCTTCTCTCTGCCAACTCTATCAGCATCTACTTCCTGTATGTGTTTGATCCCCTCCCTCTCCCTGTCATGCCTATCGTCTGCCAGGGGGAAATCCCTGCCCAACAACTCCAATTTCCGGTTCACTCAATGCTGGGCACCGTAAATCCTTTCATTGCCATATCCTAGATTGCATCCCAAATGGCACCATATTCCCTATATAGTGCACTACTTTTGACAAGGGCTGGTCAGCTGTGTTTCATAACAGTGCACTATATAGGGAATAGGGTGCCATTTGGGACGTAACCCTCTTGTATTAGCATAATAAGACAGTAGCCGACGCGCCCAGATGGTGCAATAAAAAGGGCTTTGAGCAAACAGGGAGAAGTGACCGGGTAGCTTACGTTCACAATTGACCAGGACTCTCCCAAGGCTTTTGTTCAGGCGACGTCAAAGACACTAATATAACCTGGTTCCTTCATCATAGCCACACAGTATTCACATCAACAATGGAGGGAGCCAATTCAGCTGATTACTCAACAGTACCTGACTCACTCCTTCTGGGAAGAGAAGCGTTCTCAGGCACACACACATACAGAGCATACAAACATTCAGACGCACACACACACTGTCCACAATCACATCACTACCAACCACTGAGGGACTTCATCTAAAATCCTCAGAGTTAAATAACCGTGTTGATTTCAGCTAGAGAGAGTAAACATTCATTCTGTGGCACTTAACGATCAAAGGGACCAAGACAAATGATACTTTACCCACTGGGGAGATGGATAAGAGAGATGTTTTACGGCTATGATCTACCCCCCAGAACAACAACTATCTGAGGTCATCAGACTGCAGTCTATAGCTATGCTAGCGCAACACCAGTACTGAATGGGATGTTCTGAGCTTGCCCTGATAATAGACTTCCATTATCAAAGTCATCATTCCCACAGAAAAGCAAAGACACTCAATGACACCTAGACAAGCAGCCAAAGTCCGTTGTTTTTTGATCTGAGATGTCTTGTAGGGGGGGTGGATTTGGGCGCCGGCATCTGCACTTAGATTGAGAAAGATTCATTTTCTGTAGGAATGATGCCTTAATGGGCCTATGGGAGTCCATTCTCAGGCAAGCTGCATGCTTATCGTCTGAAGAGTCAACACATGCTTCATTAAGCAAACACACACACACACACACACACACACACACCCTGGTGGAGTGGTGCCAGGAAAATAACTTCTCCCTCAGCATCAACAAAACGAAGGTGCTGATTGTGGACTACAGGAGACAACAGAGAGAGCACGCCCTCATCCACATCGACAGGGTCGCAGTCGAGAGGGTCAAAAGCTTAAAGTTCCTCAGCGTGCACATCATTGAAGAGATGAACTAGTCCCTTCACACACACAGTGTGGTGAAGAAGGTGCAACAGGAGGCTGAAGAAATTCATCTAGGCCCTTAAGACCATCACAGACTTCTACAGATGCACCATTGAGAGCATCCTGTCGGGCTATATCACCGCCTGATATGGCAATTGCACCGTCCGCAACCGCAGGGCTCTCTAGATGCTGGTGTAGTCAGCCCAACGCAACACCAGGGGCACACTGTCTGCTCACCAGGACATCTACAGCACCCAATGTCACAGGAAGGCCAAGATGATCATCAAGGACCTCAGCCACCTGAGCCACGGCAGGTACACCCCGCTACCATCTAGAAAATCATCAAGGACCTCAGCCACCTGAGCCACGGCATGTACACCCCGCTACCATCTAGAAGATCATCAAGGACCTCAGCCACCTGAGCCACGGCAGGTACACCCCGCTACCATCTAGAAAATCATCAAGGACCATCTAGAAGGAGGAGACAGTACAGGTGCATCAAAGCTGGGACAGAGAGCCTCCACCCAGTACCCTGCCCTGCACCTTAGAGACTGTTACTAACCAGCTACCACCCGGTACTCTACCCTGCACCTTAGAGACTGATACTAACCAGCTACCACCCAGTACTCTACCCTGCACCTTAGAGACTGATACTAACCAGTTACCACCCGGTACTCTACCCTGCACCTTAGAGACTGATACTAACCAGCTACCACCCAGTACTCTACCCTGCACCTTAGAGACTGTTACTAACCAGCTACCACCCGGTACTCTACCCTGCACCTTAGAGACTGTTACTAACCAGCTACCACCCAGTACTCTACCCTGCACCTTAGAGACTATTACTAACCAGCTACCACCCAGTACTCTACCCTGCACCTTAGAGACTGTTACTAACCAGCTACCACCCAGTACTCTACCCTGCACCTTAGAGACTGTTACTAACCAGCTACCACCCAGTACTCTACCCTGGACCTTAGAGACTGTTACTAACCAGCTACCACCCGGTACTCTACCCTGCACCTTAGAGACTGTTACTAACCAGCTACCACCCAGTACTCTACCCTGCACCTTAGAGACTGTTACTAACCAGCTACCACCCAGTACTCTACCCTGCACCTTAGAGACTGATACTAACCAGCTACCACCCGGTACTCTACCCTGCACCTTAGAGACTGTTACTAACCAGCTACCACCCAGTACTCTACCCTGGACCTTAGAGACTGTTACTAACCAGCTACCACCCGGTACTCTACCCTGCACCTTAGAGACTGTTACTAACCAGCTACCACCCGGTACTCTACCCTGCACCTTAGAGACTGATACTAACCAGCTACCACCTGGTACTCTACCCTGCACCTTAGAGACTGATACTAACCAGCTACCACCCGGTACTCTACCCTGCACCTTAGAGACTACTGCCCTACATACATAGTCATTGAACACTGGTCACATGAATTATGTTTACATACTGTTTAACCCACTTTATATGTATATACTGTAATCTAGTCATGGCTCATCCTGTATAACTAGTGCTGTACACACCTTTTCTATTCATGTACACACATTATATACAGTACCGGTCAAAAGTTTAGACAGACCTACTCATTCAACGGTTTTTCTTTATTTTTACTATTTTCTACATTGTAGAATAATACTAAAGACATCAAAACTATGAAATAACACGTATGGAATCATATAGTAACCAAAAAAGTGTTAAACAAATCAAAATATATTTTATATTTGAGATTCTTCAAAGTAGCCACGCTTTGCCTTGATGACAGCTTTGCACACTCTTGGCATTTTCTCAACCAGCTTCATGAGGTAGTCACCTGGAATGCATTTCAATTAACAGGTGTGCCTTGTTAAAAGTTCATTTGTGGAATTTCTTTCCATCTTAATGAGTTTGAGCCAATCAGTTGTGTTGTGACAAGGGAGGAGTGGTATACAGAAGACCAAGTCCAAGACCAAGTCCATATTAGGGCAAGAACAACTCAAATAAGCAAAGAGAAACGACAGTCCATCATTACTTAAAGACATGAAGATCAGTCAATCCGGAAAATTTCAAGAACTTTGAAAGTTTCTTTAAGTGCAGTAGCAAAAACCAACAAGCGCTATGATGAAACTAGCTCTCATGAGGACCGCCATAGGAAAGACTTACCTCTGCTGTGGTATGATGAAACTGGCTCTCATGAGGACCGCCATAGGAAAGACTTACCTCTGCTGTGGTATGATGAAACTGGCTCTCATGAGGACCGCCATAGGAAAGGAAGACCCAGAGTTACCTCTGCTGTGGTATGATGAAACTGTCTCTCATGAGGACCGCCACAGGAAAGGAAGACCCAGAGTTACCTCTGCTGTGGTATGATGAAACTGGCTCTCATGAGGACCGCCACGGGAATGGAAGACCCAGAGTTACCTCTGCTGTGGTATGATGAAACTGTCTGTCATGAGGACCGCCACAGGAAAGACTTACCTCTGCTGTGGTATGATGAAACTGTCTCTCATGAGGACCGCCACAGGAAAGACTTACCTCTGCTGTGGTATGATGAAACTGTCTCTCATGAGGACCGCCACAGGAAAGGAAGACCTAGACTTACCTCTGCTGTGGTATGATGAAACTGGCTCTCATGAGGACCGCCACAGGAAAGACTTACCTCTGCTGTGGTATGATGAAACTGTCTATCATGAGGACCGCCACAGGAAAGACTTACCTCTGCTGTGGTATGATGAAACTAGCTCTCATGAGGACCGCCACAGGAAAGACTTACCTCTGCTGTGGTATGATGAAACTAGCTCTCATGAGGACCGCCACAGGAAAGACTTACCTCTGCTGTGGTATGATGAAACTGTCTCTCATGAGGACCGCCACAGGAAAGACTTACCTCTGCTGTGGTATGATGAAACTGGCTCTCATGAGGACCGCCATAGGAAAGGAAGACCCAGAGTTACCTCTGCTGTGGTATGATGAAACTGGCTCTCATGAGGACCGCCACAGGAAAGACTTACCTCTGCTGTGGTATGATGAAACTGGCTTTCATGAGGACCGCCACAGGAAAGGAAGACCTAGACTTACCTCTGCTGCAGAGGATAAATTCATTAGAGCCTCAGAAATTGGAGCCCAAATAAATGTTTCACAGAGTTCAAGTAACAGACACATCTCAACATCAACTGTTCAGAGGAGACTGTGTGAATCGGGCCTTCATGGTTGAATTGCTGCAAAGAAACCACTACTAAAGGACACCAATAACAAGAAGATACTTGCTTGGACCAAGAAACACGAGCAATGTTCATTAGACCGGTGGAAATCTGTCCTTTAGTCTGATGAGTCCAAATTTGAGATTTGGTGGATGGAGGAGGAGGTGTAATGATGTGGGGATGCTTTGCTGGTGACACTATCTGTGATTTATTTAGAATTCAAGGCACACTTAACAAGCATGGCTAAAATTGAGCCCACAGTCATGCAATCTCCATAGACAAACATTGGCAGTAGAATAGCCCGTACTGAACAGCTCAGTTGACTTTCAACATGGCACCATCATAGGATGCCACCTTTCCAACAAGTCAGTCCGTCACATTTCTGCTCTCTCTATAGCTGCCCCGGTCATCTGTAAGTACTGTTATTGTGAAGTGGAAATGTCTAGGAGCAACAACGGCTCAGCCGCGAAGTGGTAGGCCACACAAGCTCACAGAACGGGACCTCCGAGTGCTGAAGAGTGTAACCATCGTCTGTCCTCGGTTGCAACACTCACTACCGAGTTCCAAACTGCCTCTGGAAGCTACATCAGCACAAAAACTGGAGCTTCATGAAATGGGTTTCCATGGCCGAGTAACCTAAGATAACCATGTGCAATGCCAAGCGTCGGCTGGAGTGGTGTAAATGAGAATGTGTTCGACGAGCAGGTGTCCCCATACTTTTGGTCATGTAGTGTGTGTGTATATATATATATATATATATATATATATATGACATTGTTCGCTCTGATATTTCTTCATTTCCTTCTTTTTACTTCATGGATTAAGTGTGTATTGTTTTGTATTGCTAGATATTATAACTGCACTGTTGGAACTAGAAACACAAGCATTTCAGTGCACCTGTGAAAACATCTGGGAATCTCTGTACGTGACCCATAAACTTTGATTTGACATGCAATCACGCACATATTTGACCCCCACGGTTTCCCACACTGATATGCTCCCAGCTGGAGGAGATTTGACCCCCAGAAGGCCCCTGGCAGACACCAGCCCTGCATACCTCCTCCTTGGGTTTAGTCCAGCCGGGGCCTGGGCCGATCAGGATAGAAGGCCGGGAGAGGATTCCTGCTTTCAGCAACCTCACTCCCCTGGGGTTAAAAGACAGAGCTTTGACTTTAATTGAATGAGTTTAACTCAATAACCTTTAGTGTAAATCATCAAATTGACGTTAAAATGACAAATGATATTTATTTACTTAGGCAAATGGACATTGGTGACTTCAGCAGATTGTTGTATTCAGCCTTCAGCTAGTAGCCTAGCTGCTGGTAAGGTGGTACACTGATTGGATAAAGTACACAAGCATGTTACTAATGGTGCTAGTTTGTCCTGAAGCTACAAACACCTGGATAAGACAGCAGTGAAATGCTTTAGCCATCATATTAAATCCACTGTAGAACCTTCCACAGTTGAATGCACAGAAAAAGGCACCAAAGACATAAAATAAAAAAGAATCTGCCTCTGGCTCTCGACGTGAGATCGAGAGAAAAATATGAAACAAGCAGAATCTAATTCATTCCGTTCATCCCTAAAGAATTGTTCTTTAAAGCCTCTCTTCCTGTGAGAGATATGACAAGGAAACAAAGTCACACATTCTGCCTGAGGGTGAATCTCCTAGCCAATGAGCGCCCTTTCCTTCCTACCCCTCAGTGTGTGTGTGTGTGTGGTAGGAAGCCATCATATTCATGTACCTGTGCTGTAAAAGCACTCAACCACGAAACACTACAATGCGGCTGATTTATAGAAGTGGGTAACACCAGTTATAATTGATGTCCTACGACAGGTTTCCCACACACCTCCTGGGTGTGTGTTTTGGTTTTTGCCCCTGGCACTAGACAGCTGATTCAAATAATCAACTAATCATCAAGCTTTGATTATTTGAATCAGCTGTGTAGTGCCAAGGCAAAAACCTAAATATGCAGCTCTTGGGGTCCTTAGGATGGAGTTTGGGAAACAGTGCTCTAAGGTGTTTCTTCCTGACTACGACACCACAGGACTAGCACAGAACTAAAATACTCCCCTCTGGAAAAGAACATGTTGTTTTAGCAAGGTTGTAATCTGACAGTGAGAGGAATGTAGAAAAGTACCCTGCAGAATATACAATTCCCACACATTCCTTCTGAATATGAAGTAGTATCCTTTCAGCACAAAACTCAGTGTTATTGGTCAGGGTTTGGGCTGTGCTGAACCAAACAGAGATGATTTCTCTCACCGGAAGGAGATCTGATGATTATTTTTAGCGCCAGGTTTTCCTGACCATGTGCCCTGACCAGGAAACAGTCCAAGACCTAGTTATGACCATGTGCTCTGACCAGGAAACAGTCCAGGACCTAGTTATGACCATGTGCCCTGACCATGAAACAGTCCAGGACCTAGTTATGACCATGTGCCCTGACCAGGAAACAGTCCAGGACCTAGTTATGACCATGTGCCCTGACCAGGAAACAGTCCAAGACCTAGTTATGACCATGTGCCCTGACCAGGAAACAGTCCAGGACCTAGTTATGACCATGTGCTCTGACCATGAAACAGTCCAGGACCTAGTTATGACCATGTGCCCTGACCAGGAAACAGTCCAGGACCTAGTTATGACCATGTGCCCTGACCAGGAAACAGTCCAAGACCTAGTTATGACCATGTGCCCTGACCAGGAAACAGTCCAGGACCTAGTTATGACCATGTGCCCTAACCAGGAAGTCCAGGACCTAGTTATGACCATGTGCCCTGACCAGGAAACAGTCCAAGACCTAGTTATGACCATGTGCCCTGACCAGGAAACAGCCCAGGACCTAGTTATGACCATGTGCCCTGACCAGGAAACAGTCCAGGACCTAGTTACGACCATGTGCCCTGACCAGGAAACAGTCCAGGACCTAGTTATGACCATGTGCTCTGACCATGAAACAGTCCAGGACCTAGTTATGACCATGTGCCCTGACCAGGAAACAGTCCAGGACCTAGTTATGACCATGTGCCCTGACCAGGAAACAGTCCAAGACCTAGTTATGACCATGTGCCCTGACCAGGAAACAGTCCAGGACCTAGTTATGACCATGTGCCCTAACCAGGAAGTCCAGGACCTAGTTATGACCATGTGCCCTGACCAGGAAACAGTCCAAGACCTAGTTATGACCATGTGCCCTGACCAGGAAACAGCCCAGGACCTAGTTATGACCATGTGCCCTGACCAGGAAACAGTCCAGGACCTAGTTACGACCATGTGCCCTGACCAGGAAACAGTCCAGGACCTAGTTATGACCATGTGCCCTGACCAGGAAACAGTCCAGGACCTAGTTATGACCATGTGCCCTGACCAGGAAACAGTCCAAGACCTAGTTATGACCATGTGCCCTGACCAGGAAACAGCCCAGGACCTAGTTATGACCATGTGCCCTGACCAGGAAATAGTCCAGGACCTAGTTATGACCATGTGCCCTGACCAGGAAACAGTCCAGGACCTAGTTATGACCATGTGCCCTGACCAGGAAACAGTCCAATACCTAGTTATGACCATGTGCCCTGACCAGGAAACAGTCCAGGACCTAGTTATGACCATGTGCCCTGACCAGGAAACAGTCCAGGACCTAGTTATGACCATGTGCCCTGACCAGCAAACAGTCCAGGACCTAGTTATGACCATGTGTCCTGACCAGGAAACAGTCCAGGACCTAGTTATGACCATGTGCCCTGACCAGGAAACAGTCCAAGACCTAGTTATGACCATGTGCCCTGACCAGGAAACAGTCCAGGACCTAGTTATGACCATGTGTCCTGACCAGGAAACAGTCCAGGACCTAGTTATGACCATGTGCCCTGACCAGGAAACAGTCCAAGACCTAGTTATGACCATGTGCCCTGACCAGGAAACAGTCCAGGACCTAGTTATGACCATGTGCCCTGACCAGGAAACAGTCCAGGACCTAGTTATGACCATGTGCCCTGACCAGCAAACAGTCCAGGACCTAGTTATGACCATGTGCCCTGACCAGGAAACAGTTCAAGACCTAGTTATGACCATGTGCCCTGACCAGAAAAAAACTGCTTACGAGGAAGAAATAACTACATACAGTATGATATCTCCTTCATCATGTATAGTAAATCAACAGTTATCTTTTAAGAGGAAATGTTTGTTCACAGTGCATGTGTGAGATGATGTCGCCCATATGCTTGATTTCTCTGATTTCTCTCCATGTTAGCTCAGTTTCACGCACACCGCACGCACGCTGGCAAGCTCACTTGGTAACACCTCTCCAGAATCTATTTACGAGGTCTTGAATGTACAGGTAGTCAATTATAAATGGCTGCCTGGCCTGCATTCCTACCTGACATGACACGCACTAAGATTAGCCTGTAAATACCTATCTGACATCTGCTAAGCTCTGAAACATTTCTGAGAGAGATAACTAACTAGGGGCGTGGTCTTTCTGTAGCTACATGCACTGGTGTTTGTCTGGCGTCTACCACAGTCTATCATGCCTGATTGTCATAACCTCATAGCTGGTAGCCTGGTGTTTATTTGAAAGTGTCAAGCTGAAGTATTGTTAATGCTGTGCTTTAGAAAGGCATGTCCTTCACACAGCTCTCTGCTCCAGGCCCTGCAATCACCACTGAGATGAGATTTGGAATCCGCCGTGGTGTGTGTGTGAAATCTGCCGTGGTGTGTGTGTGGAATCTGCCGTGGTGTGTGTGTGGAATCCGCCGTGGTGTGTGTGTGGAATCCGCCGTGGTGTGTGTGTGGAATCTGCCATGGTGTGTGTGTGGAATCTGCCGTGGTGTGTGTGTGGAATCTGCCGTGGTGTGTGTGTGGAATCTGCCGTGGTGTGTGTGTGGAATCCGCCGTGGTGTGTGTGTGGAATCTGCCATGGTGTGTGTGTGGAATCTGCCGTGGTGTGTGTGTGGAATCTGCCATGGTGTGTGTGTGGAATCTGCCGTGGTGTGTGTGTGGAATCTGCCGTGGTGTGTGTGTGGAATCTGCCGTGGTGTGTGTGTGAAATCTGCCGTGTTTGCCAGGGCTGGGTTTTGCGTCTGTCTTTCTGTTTGTCTGTCAGTCTTGTGTGCTGACAGGCTTGAATCACGCTCTTCTGCACGGACAACGGCAATAAACTCCAAAACAACAACAACCTGTTGACTTGGGGAATCGTGTTGCTTCGGCTGTGCTTTGGAGATCACACATTCCACACACTCTAATTAACAATACACTTTGGTCTGGTTTCCTGGACACAGACTAAGCTTAGTCCTGGACAAAAAAGCCCTTTCAATGGAAAATTCTCATTGAAGTGTGAAAGACTTGGTCTCCTGAGAGACACAAGACTGTGTTAGCTTCCCGATGGCTGTGTTAGCACCCCGATAACTCTGTTAGCTCCCCGATGACTGTGTTAGCACCCCGATAACTCTGTTAACACCCCAATAACTGTGTTAGCTCCCCGATAACTGTGTTAGCTCCACGATAACTGTGTTAGCTCCCCAATAACTGTGTTAGCACCCTGATAACTGTGTTAGCTCCCCGATGACTGTGTTAGCTCCCCAATAACTGTGTTAGCTCCCCAATAACTGTGTTAGCGCCCCGATGACTGTGTTAGCTCCCCAATGACTGTGTTAGCTCAACGGACTAATGCAAGTCTTCAGGTCTCAGGAAACATTACTCAGCACCTGAGCATGGTTAATTAGCCCACTGGACATTGTTGTTTGTGTTTTTTGTGTATATCCCTTATCTGCATCAATTGTCTTTGTATTTTGATAGGCCTACTCTATTGACCACGTTCCAGGCCGACTACAACAACAGATTTTTACCTTGTCAGCTCGGTGATTCAATCTAGCAACCTTTCTTTTACTGGCCCAATGCTCTAACCACTAGGCTACCCCTGGACTTTTTACACATTTTGTCGTGTTTCAGCCTGAATTTAAAATAGATTCAATTTAGATTTGTCACTGGTCTACACACAATACCCCCTAATGTCAGTCAAATTATGTTTTTAGACATTTTTACAAATTAATACAAAATAAAGCTGAAATGTCTCGAGTCTAAGTATTCAACCCCTTAGTAATGGCAAGCCTAAATAGGTTCAAGAGTAATTTGGTTAACGTAAGTTGCATGTACTTACTGTGTACAAAATAGTGTTTAAAATGATTTACCCAGAAAGACTCACAGCTATAATCGCTGCCAAAGGTGATTCTAACATGTATTGACTCTGGGTTCGGAATACTTATGTAAATAACATATTTCTGTATTTAATTTTCAATAGATGTGTAAAGATTTCTAAAAACATGTTTTCACTTTGTTTTCGCTAGGGTCAGTCTGTTATATCTGGTGTCATTCTCCTGGCTTGTCTGGTGTCCTGTGTGAATTTAAGTATGCTCCCTCTAATTCTCCCTTCCCTCCCGGAGGACCTGAGCCCTAGGATCATGCCTCAGGACTACCTGGTCTGATGACTCCGGGCTGTCCCCAGTTCACCTGGTCGTGTTGCTGCTCCAGTTCCAACTGTTCTGCCTGCGGCTAGGGAACCCTGACCTGTTCACCAGATGTGCTACCTGTCCCAGACCTGCTGTTTGACTTTCTCTCCCGCACCTGCTGTCTCGACCTCTGAATGCGTGGCTATGAAAAGCCAGCTGACATTTACTCCTGAGGTGCTGACCTGTTGCACCCTCTACAACCACTGTGATTATTATTCGACCCTGCTGGTCATCTATGAACATTTGAACATCTTGAAGAACAATCTGCCATGAAGAACAATCTGCCTTAAATGGCCATGTACTCTTATAATCTCCACCTGGCACAGCTAGAAGAGGACTGGCCACCCCTCCGAGTCGGGTTCCTCTCTAGGTTTCTTCCTAGGGAGTTTTTTCTAGCCACCGTGCTTCTACATCTGCATTGCTTGCTGTTTGGGGTTTTAGGCTGGGTTTCTGTATAGCACTTTGTGACATATGCTGATTTAAAAAGGGCTTTATAAATACATGTGATTGATTGCTTGAATAAGTTAAGGGATATGAATACCTTGAAATCACCGTACGTCATAAATTTGGCTCTCCAGACCCTCGAGGTCATTTTCACATATGAACTTGGTTCCCTGGTGTGTTTGTGACAGTTCTCCAAAATACATTTTGCTTTCAAAAGACCAGAAAATATCACCTTTAGGATGTGATTTGCAAGACACACATTGTTAGCAAGCTAGCTTGTTCACAACGAGCAAAAGGTTCCACTGTCTTCACACTAGGGTCTATCATTCAAGCTGTACAGTAAGATGTCAGGATGTGTGTTTTGAAAGCAACCAGATTCAGTATAGTTACACTGGTGTCAGGAGAACAAGGTCCAAGTAGGTTAAATACACGAGAGCCACCTGAAAACACACACATCCATCTCCTGTGAAGTGTTATTGAATCCTTCCATAAACCCCTCTCACAGTGAAACCCTTTTCAGTGTGCCATCTTCCCCATCTTCCTGCCATTTTCCTCTCAGACCATTCTTTCAAGCAAAGATTCGTCGACTATGGTGGACGCAGAACCATAGCATTGCATGCGTTCTTAAAGCAGACAAACTGTAAATACAGTAGGGGAAATAAGTACACCCCCTGGAAAGTTTTTTATTTGGACAGATGGATATGTAATCTTCACTTCAACACTATTGACAGATAAAGATAACCTAATTTAACAAATGAAACTGAAAGATTATACTTTGTAATCATTTATTCATTACAAAAAAAAACATCTAAAATAATATAAAAATAAAAAAAGTAAACCCCTAGCTTCAATAGCTGGTGTTGGCTGAAATAACAATGTAGCCGTTTCTTGTAAATGTCTATCAGTCTCTTATATCGACCACTCTTCTTTACAGTGCTGCTTCAACAGTGTTATTTCATACATGCACGTCCCTCTTCAAGTCCCCCAACAGCATTTCAAAACGATTCAGATCTGGGCTTTGACTCGGCCATTCCATAACCCTCCATTTCTTCTTGTTGAGCCATTCTGTTGTAGCTTTGCTTGTGTGTTTTGGATCATTGTCCTGTTGCAAGATCCTTGTTCGGTTCAGCTTCAGCTTCTTGACATATGGCCTCACATTCTCCTCGAGAATTCTCAGGTAAGATTTGGAATTTATAGTTGACTAAATGATGACAAGTTGGCCAGGCCCTCAGGCAGCAAAGCAGCCATAAACCATAATTCTACCGCCTCCATGCTTTACGGTTGGTATGAGGTTCTTCTGTTCAAAGGTAGTGTTTTGTTTTTGCCAAAAATGGCGTCTGGAATTGCGGCCAAACCACTCCACCTTTGACTCATATGTCCAGAGCACATTGTTCCAGGAGTTTTGGTCTTTACCCAGGTGTTGTCTGGCAAACGTCACTCTGGTCTTGATATTCGTTTTTGAGAGCGGACTTCTTCCTTCCTGACCTCCCATGTAGGGCAAGTTTGCCAGTCTCTTTCTGACAGTTGACTCATGCACTTTGACATTGATTGTGTCAAGAGAGGTCTGTAGATCCCTTGATGTTACCCTGGGGTTCTTAAGAGACTTCTATGAGCATCTTTCGATCAGCTCTTGGGCTGAATTTGGTGGGACGACCTGTCCTAGGTAGACTGGTGGTCTGGAATTTTCCCCATTTGTAGATGATCTGTCGGACAGTGGAACGATGTACTTTGAATTGCTTGGAAATGGATTTGTAATTCCTCCCATACCCATGGTCAATCGTTATCATTCTTCTGAGGGCCTCTGAGGTCTTTTGATCTTGGCTGATGTGTTATCATACACCCATATGGTTAATACCAAACCAAGTTTATAATCTTTATGGAAGGCTGTACACTTCCAAGGTACTCTCTAATGATTTCCTAATCATACACATTTTTTCTGCATAAGGAAACTGAATTTTTGGTCATTTTAATTGTTTTTTATTTTTAACAAATTATTATTTACAATGATGGCCTAGGAACAGTGGGTTAACTGCCTTGTTCAGGGGCAGAACGACATATCTTTTTACCTTGTCAGCTCGGGGATTTGATCTAGCAACCTTATGGTTACTAGCCCAACACTCTAACCACTAGGCTACCTGCCGTTAATTGCATAACATTTTCAAAGTACATTTTTTTGTGTTTTTTTGTTCCATTGGGTTACATTTATCAATGAATGTGGTTGGAATTTAGTTCAAATGTTCATGTGCCCAAAAATAAAAAGACCACTTTCCAAAGGGTGTACTTTATCACGACTGTATAAGTCTGGGTGTATAACCAGACTAGTAGTACAGCTCGGCTCAGGTCACCTAGTAGGCCTTACAGAAGTGTGACAAGGTCAAGAGAGTGGCTGTATCTAACACTTTTAAAAAGCTTTTCTTACCGTGTCACTTCCTTTTTCAAGTTCAGCAGTGTTTTTTTAATTTGTACCATTTTACCATATCTAGTCATCTCAGTGTGTTCGTGAAGGAAAGAGAAAGGAAGAGGTAGCCATTTTACCATTGAAACAGCCATTTTGATGTTCTTTCTGCAGACTCATGTCCCGGTAAGTCCACCAGATCCACCTAAAGGAAAACAGACACACACCCATCTTGTCTTGTGTGAAGTGATAGTGTGGAAAGAGTGGGACATGCCTGCGAAATCACCACACACAAGTAAGTACTCAAGCACACACACCTTCAGACTGTGAACTATGGGAGAGAGCCCAACTCAGCACCTCCCTCACGTCTACCCTGATTCCTCCCAGAAAGGAAGGGCACTCTGTTGCTACTGGCACTAGGACAGGGCTCGGGAGGACTCCAATGAATGAGTGATAAACACACACATCTTCTCATGACTATATGTTATGACAAGAAACAGAAACCTCCAGTAGAGACAGACCTAACATATCCCTTGGTAAATCTAATCTTTGGACTAGATTGGAGATCGTCTCCATTACAAAAACACCGGACAAGGATGTGTCTCAAACAATGGCACACTATTACTTGTCTGGAACCATTAGAAATAAAACCTGGTTTCCTCCATGTTCTCCAATGTTCTTCTTGCACTTTATGGTTTTGTGTTTATTATTTCTACACTATATTCCACGACACAAAAATCTGCCCGGAAACACTTCTTTGATTAGAAGCCACGTAACCAATAAACATTTATTTTCACAAGCACAAAAATGTGTTAAACAAAAATAATGGGTAACATTTACACACTTTTATACAGTTTCCTTAAACTCAATGTACAATTAAGACTAAACTAAGTACCGATAGTTAAATATGTACTCACATTGCACACATTGATGACACCTACATAAACCTACACAAAAAACAACGGATACTGTGTAAAAGTAACGAGTCAACATAAAAATCACATTATTTACAAAAACATACATTTTTAGATTTTTTTTTTAGCAAAAGGATTCCAGTTGTAGAATCTGTCCCATCAGTCATTAACCAGAGACACGGTACACAATCTATCATTCTGTCCCATCAGTCATTAACCAGAGACACGGTACACAATCTATCATGTAAAAGTTCCCTCGCTATAAAGTAGAATTCAGTCTCTGTTAATAATCAGGAAAGAGAATAATATAATAAAGTTATAAAGTAGAGCAGCGAGAGCCACAAGGATACACTAAACTAGTATATATACTGTACTGCGTTGCTTTGGCGGTATGGCGGTTTCTCCCTTTTTAGCAAGCTGGTGAGTTTTAGCGGTTAGCTTCGATGAAGTGCACTTAAGCATTGTAGCTTAGCAACTTTTGCCGGTGAGTGGAATCTTTATTTTTATTTTTTCTACACAGAATCCTTCTAGACTTCCGTAGGTTTTATCTAGGTGTTATGAACATCACTACATATAGGTATAATTTACAGCATAAAGCTTAATGTAATACTGAGGGAGGAGCAGCAGTGGCATCCTGTATGATAATATGTATCGATGGTACCAACATTGATCAGCGTGGTGAGTGTCTCTTGGCCTGGAGCAGTTTGGCAGAGTGGAGTGCAAAGTGGATATTGGCAGCTTAAAAGGTGCAATCTGTCATTTTTGTTTCCCCCCCCAAAAGTGCTGCCTGCCTCTGCAATGGTTTGCAAACGGAAGGTGGGGGGGGGGGGGGGTCTGCACTGGTGAATTTTCTAGGCTTTGTATTTTTTTACTGCTTCTTGACATATTTTGTAGTACTTCCAGATGCCACTAGGGGAAATGAAAGTTACAGATTGCTCCTTTAAATTCACAAGCCTTTGTTAAAAGAACAGGCATCATTTAAGTGAATGAAGAAGACATTATTACAAAGGAAAAGGTCAGCACACCACTAGCAATGTACCAGTCTTCTATAGAACCAACTCTCTTCTCGTAAAGGAAACAGGTATGTGTCAGAGTGTGTTTATGAGAGGGTGCATCTGGACATTCACTGTGTGATAAAGTGTGTGGTGAGGTTGGGGAGCCATGAAGGAACCAGCACATTGTGTTCTATTCCTTTTCCTCTATCAGAGGGTTCTAGTGGAAGAACAGAGCAGTGTTCCATTGATAGAACGTTAAAGGGTTCTACTCGGAGAAGGGAGGGAACATGCCCAGATCAGCAAAGTCTTCAATGTTGTAGTTGGCTGTTCCTTGTGTTGGGTCTCCTGCCATCGGCAACATGTCCTACAGAGAGACAGACGGGGAGGGAGAGAGGAAAGATCAGGATCAGGAACACAGACTTTCATGTGGAGCCATATCACACAGCACTGTGTACCCTGGGCTCAGGCCAGGGAAGGAGAGGAAATAAGCCATTGAAGCCCAGTGTGTCCAAGGTGACCTCTCTTCCTGCCTCTCATACACATGGATTACTGTAGGATATTGGAGTTTGGGATTGGTGTGCATGATACCTGGAAGAGTTAGTGTCTCTCTGTGTTACCTGGAACACTGCTGTCTGGAAGGGGCTTTAGGGTGTGTCTCTGTTACCTGGAACACCGCTGCCTGGGAGGGGTTAGGGTGTGTCTCTGTTACCTGGAACACCTCTGTCTGGGAGGGATTAGGGTGTGTGTTACCTGGAACACCTCTGTCTGGGAGGGATTAGGGTGTGTGTTACCTGGAACATCTCTGTCTGGGAGGGGTTAGGGTGTGTGTTACCTGGAACACCTCTGTCTGGGAGGGGTTAGGGTGTGTCTCTTTTACCTGGAACACCTCTGTCTGGGAGGGATTAGGGTGTGTGTTACCTGGAACACCTCTGTCTGGGAGGGGTTAGGGTGTGTCTCTGTATAACCTGGAACACCTCTGTCTGGGAGGGATTAGGGTGTGTGTTACCTGGAACACCTCTGTCTGGGAGGGGTTAGGGTGTGTGTTACCTGGAACACCGCTGTCTGGGAGAGGTTAGGGTGTGTGTTACCTGGAACACCTCTGTCTGGGAGGGATTAGGGTGTGTGTTACCTGGAACACCTCTGTCTGGGAGGGGTTAGGGTGTGTGTTACCTGGAACACCGCTGTCTGGGAGAGGTTAGGGTGTGTGTTACCTGGAACACCTCTGTCTGGGAGGGGTTAGGGTGTGTCTCTGTATAACCTGGAACACCTGTCTGGGAGGGGTTAGGGCGTGTCTCTGTAGAACACCGCTGTCTGGGAGAGGTTAGGGTGTGTGTTACCTGGAACACCTCTGTCTGGGAGGGGTTAGGGGGTGTCTCTGTATTACCTGGAACACCTCTGTCTGGGAGGGGTTGGGGTGAGAGTGTGGCTCTCCTCCCTGTTGGCCATGGTGCTGGTTCTGCCATTGGGACCAGACCTCACTGGGCCGACCCTGGAACTGACCCCCACTCTGACTGCCCTCTCCTGACACATCTAGAGAGAGAGAGGGAGGAGAGAGAGGGAGGAGGGAGGAAGAGAAAGAAGAGAGGTAGGAGGAGGGGGGAGGGAGGGAGCAGGGGAGGAGGAGAAAGAAGAGAGGTAGGAGGAGGGGGGAGGGAGGGAGCAGGGGAGGAGGAGAAAGAAGAGAGGTAGGAGGAGGGAGGAATGAGGAAGGAGGGGAGGAGGAGAAAGAAGAGGTAGGAGGAGGGGGGAGGGAGGAAGGAGGGGAGGAGGAGAAAGAAGAGAGGTAGGAGGAGGGGGGAGGGAGGGAGGAGGAGAAAGAAGAGAGGGAGGAGGAGGTGGAAGGGGGAGGAGGGAGAGGGAGGAGGGGGAGGAGGGAGAGGGAGGAGGAGGGAGGAGGGAGGAGGAGGGAGAGGGAGGAGGAGGGAGAGGGAGGAGTAGAAAGAAGAGAGGGAGGAGGAGAGGGGGGAGAGAAGGGGAGGAGGGAGAGGGAGGAAGAGGGGGGAGAAGGAGGAGGAGAGAGGGGGAGGAGGGAGGGGGAGGAGGGGAGGAGAGAGGGGGAGGAGGGAGGAGGAGAAAGAAGAGAGGCAGGAGGAGGGGGGAGAGGGAGGAGGGGAGGAGGGAGAGGGAGGAGAGAGGGGGAGGAGGACAAAGTAGAGAGGTAGGAGGAGGGAGAGGGAGGAGGGAGGAGGAGGGAGAGGGAGGAGGAGGGGGAGGGAGGAGGAGGGAGGAGGAGGGGGAGAGACACAGTGAGCAGTCAGCAACACATTGCGTAAGTGTGAGGTGACCCTTCACCACCTTTGGTGTTCAGATAGAATACAGTCATCAATGTTCTCTGTTCCCTACAGGCCCAACACTAATACATGTCTACATGCCAAATGGCCCCCTGTCCCCTATATAGTGCTATATATAGACAGCCCTGATCAAAAGTAGTCCACTATGTAGGGAATAATACATATCTCCCTCAGGGGAGAGGTTTGAGATGCTGTTAGGAATGTTTCTGGAGAGCTGGATGCCAGCACCAACATGCAGGTCTGCATTCATGTATATAGATAGACATGTACTTTACACACACACACACACCTCCCTATCCCATAAATAAAACGGCTACATACCACGACAGGGGAAAGTGATGCAGTAGCTAGTAAGGCTGTAAAACCAATGTTTTATCTTGCTGACGTCATAAACAGCTTTGAAGTCTTGACCTGACTAGTTAATAAATCCTTATCTGAGAGGATCAGAGGGGAGAGCCACCGCTGTTGGCTTCCTAGAGAGACATGTCATTTATCAAATACAAATCAGTGTTTGGGGTGTGTTTGTGTTCCTGTACCACTAATGTAACGAGGAAGACATCCTACTCATAAATGTATTGATCTGCTGAGTGTACCCAAGGTGTCTGATATTTCACCTAGGTGTTCCTAACCAACAATACTGTGACTGTAGAAACACCATGATGTCAAGCCACTGCACAGAGACACAGACCATGAAGTGATATAACACCAGTCAAACCACTGCACAGAGACACAGACCATGAAGTGATATAACACCAGTCTAACCACTGCACAGAGACACAGACCATGAAGTGATATAACACCAGTCTAACCACTGCACAGAGACACAGACCATGAAGTGATACAACACCAGTCTAACCACTGCACAGAGACACAGACCATGAAGTGATATAACACCAGTCTAACCACTGCACAGAGACACAGACCATGAAGTGATGTCTAACCACTGCACAGAGACACAGACCATGAAGTGATATAACACCAGTCAAACCAC
The DNA here is from genome assembly GCF_013265735.2 of Oncorhynchus mykiss. Classification (NCBI taxonomy): domain Eukaryota; kingdom Metazoa; phylum Chordata; class Actinopteri; order Salmoniformes; family Salmonidae; genus Oncorhynchus; species Oncorhynchus mykiss. The sequence continues at coordinate 44,261,509 of NC_048590.1, forward strand.
TGCACAGAGACACAGACCATGAAGTGATATAACACCAGTCTAACCACTGCACAGAGACACAGACCATGAAGTGATATAACACCAGTCTAACCACTGCACAGAGACACAGACCATGAAGTGATATAACACCAGTCTAACCACTGCACAGAGACACAGACCATGAAGTGATATAACACCAGTCTAACCACTGCACAGAGACACAGACCATGAAGTGATATAACACCAGTCTAACCACTGCACAGAGACACAGACCATGAAGTGATATAACACCAGTCTAACCACTGCACAGAGACACAGACCATGAAGTGATATAACACCAGTCTAACCACTGCACAGAGACACAGACCATGAAGTGATATAACACCAGTCTAACCACTGCACAGAGACACAGACCATGAAGTGATATAACACCAGTCTAACCACTGCACAGAGACACAGACCATGAAGTGATATAACACCAGTCTAACCACTGCACAGAGACACAGACCATGAAGTGATATAACACCAGTCTAACCACTGCACAGAGACACAGACCATGAAGTGATATAACACCAGTCTAACCACTGCACAGAGACACAGACCATGAAGTGATGTCTAACCACTGCACAGAGACACAGACCATGAAGTGATATAACACCAGTCTAACCACTGCACAGAGACACAGACCATGAAGTGATATAACACCAGTCAAACCACTGCACAGAGACACAGACCATGAAGTGATATAACACCAGTCTAACCACTGCACAGAGACACAGACCATGAAGTGATATAACACCAGTCTAACCACTGCACAGAGACACAGACCATGAAGTGATATAACACCAGTCTAACCACTGCACAGAGACACAGACCATGAAGTGATATAACACCATTCTAACCACTGCACAGAGACACAGACCATGAAGTGATATAACACCAGTCTAACCACTGCACAGAGACACAGACCATGAAGTGATATAACACCAGTCTAACCACTGCACAGAGACACAGACCATGAAGTGATATAACACCAGTCTAACCACTGCACAGAGACACAGACCATGAAGTGATATAACACCAGTCAAACCACTGCACAGAGACACAGACCATGAAGTGATATAACACCAGTCTAACCACTGCACAGAGACACAGACCATGAAGTGATGTCTAACCACTGCACAGAGACACAGACCATGAAGTGATATAACACCAGTCAAACCACTGCACAGAGACACAGACCATGAAGTGATACAACACCAGTCTAACCACTGCACAGAGACACAGACCATGAAGTGATATAACACCAGTCTAACCACTGCACAGAGACACAGACCATGAAGTGATACAACACCAGTCTAACCACTGCACAGAGACACAGACCATGAAGTGATATAACACCAGTCTAACCACTGCACAGAGACACAGACCATGAAGTGATATAACACCAGTCTAACCACTGCACAGAGACACAGACCATGAAGTGATATAACACCAGTCTAACCACTGCACAGAGACACAGACCATGAAGTGATATAACACCAGTCAAACCACTGCACAGAGACACAGACCATGAAGTGATATAACACCAGTCTAACCACTGCACAGAGACACAGACCATGAAGTGATATAACACCAGTCTAACCACTGCACAGAGACACAGACCATGAAGTGATATAACACCAGTCTAACCACTGCACAGAGACATAGACCATGAAGTGATATAACACCAGTCTAACCACTGCACAGAGACACAGACCATGAAGTGATATAACACCAGTCTAACCACTGCACAGAGACACAGACCATGAAGTGATATAACACCAGTCTAACCACTGCACAGAGACACAGACCATGAAGTGATGTCTAACCACTGCACAGAGACACAGACCATGAAGTGATATAACACCAGTCTAACCACTGCACAGAGACACAGACCATGAAGTGATACAACACCAGTCTAACCACTGCACAGAGACACAGACCATGAAGTGATATAACACCAGTCTAACCACTGCACAGAGACACAGACCATGAAGTGATATAACACCAGTCTAACCACTGCACAGAGACACAGACCATGAAGTGATGTCTAACCACTGCACAGAGACACAGACCATGAAGTGATATAACACCAGTCTAACCACTGCACAGAGACACAGACCATGAAGTGATATAACACCAGTCTAACCACTGCACAGAGACACAGACCATGAAGTGATGTCTAACCACTGCACAGAGACACAGACCATGAAGTGATATAACACCAGTCTAACCACTGCACAGAGACACAGACCATGAAGTGATATAACACCAGTCTAACCACTGCACAGAGACACAGACCATGAAGTGATGTCTAACCACTGCACAGAGACACAGACCATGAAGTGATATAACACCAGTCTTACCACTGCACAGGGACACAGACCATGAAGTGATACAACACCAGTCTAACCACTGCACGGAGACACAGACCATGAAGTGATATAACACCAGTCTAACCACCGCACAGAGACACAGACCATGAAGTGATATAACACCAGTCTAACCACTGCACAGAGACACAGACCATGAAGTGATACAACACCAGTCTAACCACTGCACAGAGACACAGACCATGAAGTGATATAACACCAGTCTAACCACAGCACAGAGACACAGACCATGAAGTGATATAACACCAGTCTAACCACTGCACAGAGACACAGACCATGAAGTGATACAACACCAGTCTAACCACTGCACAGAGACACAGACCATGAAGTGATATAACACCAGTCTAACCACTGCACAGAGACACAGACCATGAAGTGATGTCTAACCACTGCACAGAGACACAGACCATGAAGTGATATAACACCAGTCTAACCACTGCACAGAGACACAGACCATGAAGTGATATAACACCAGTCTAACCACTGCACAGAGACACAGACCATGAAGTGATGTCTAACCACTGCACAGAGACACAGACCATGAAGTGATATAACACCAGTCTTACCACTGCACAGGGACACAGACCATGAAGTGATACAACACCAGTCTAACCACTGCACGGAGACACAGACCATGAAGTGATATAACACCAGTCTAACCACCGCACAGAGACACAGACCATGAAGTGATATAACACCAGTCTAACCACTGCACAGAGACACAGACCATGAAGTGATACAACACCAGTCTAACCACTGCACGGAGACACAGACCATGAAGTGATATAACACCAGTCTAACCACCGCACAGAGACACAGACCATGAAGTGATATAACACCAGTCTAACCACTGCACAGAGACACAGACCATGAAGTGATACAACACCAGTCTAACCACTGCACAGAGACACAGACCATGACGTGATGTCTAACCACTGCACAGAGACACAGACCATGAAGTGATATAACACCAGTCTAACCACTGCACAGAGACACAGACCATGAAGTGATATAACACCAGTCTAACCACTGCACAGAGACACAGACCATGAAGTGATATAACACCATTCTAACCACTGCACAGAGACACAGACCATGAAGTGATATAACACCAGTCAAACCACTGCACAGAGACACAGACCATGAAGTGATATAACACCAGTCTAACCACTGCACAGAGACACAGACCATGAAGTGATATAACACCAGTCTAACCACTGCACAGAGACACAGACCATGAAGTGATATAACACCAGTCTAACCACTGCACAGAGACACAGACCATGAAGTGATGTCTAACCACTGCACAGAGACACAGACCATGAAGTGATATAACACCATTCTAACCACTGCACAGAGACACAGACCATGAAGTGATATAACACCAGTCTAACCACTGCACAGAGACACAGACCATGAAGTGATGTCTAACCACTGCACAGAGACACAGACCATGAAGTGATATAACACCAGTCTTACCACTGCACAGGGACACAGACCATGAAGTGATACAACACCAGTCTAACCACTGCACGGAGACACAGACCATGAAGTGATATAACACCAGTCTAACCACCGCACAGAGACACAGACCATGAAGTGATATAACACCAGTCTAACCACTGCACAGAGACACAGACCATGAAGTGATATAACACCAGTCAAACCACTGCACAGAGACACAGACCATGAAGTGATATAACACCAGTCTAACCACTGCACAGAGACACAGACCATGAAGTGATATAACACCAGTCTAACCACTGCACAGAGACACAGACCATGAAGTGATATAACACCAGTCTAACCACTGCACAGAGACACAGACCATGAAGTGATATAACACCAGTCTAACCACTGCACAGAGACACAGACCATGAAGTGATATAACACCAGTCAAACCACTGCACAGAGACACAGACCATGAAGTGATATAACACCAGTCTAACCACTGCACAGAGACACAGACCATGAAGTGATGTCTAACCACTGCACAGAGACACAGACCATGAAGTGATATAACACCAGTCAAACCACTGCACAGAGACACAGACCATGAAGTGATATAACACCAGTCTAACCACTGCACAGAGACACAGACCATGAAGTGATATAACACCAGTCTAACCACTGCACAGAGACACAGACCATGAAGTGATATAACACCAGTCTAACCACTGCACAGAGACACAGACCATGAAGTGATATAACACCAGTCTAACCACTGCACAGAGACACAGACCATGAAGTGATATAACACCAGTCTAACCACTGCACAGAGACACAGACCATGAAGTGATATAACACCAGTCTAACCACTGCACAGAGACACAGACCATGAAGTGATATAACACCAGTCTAACCACTGCACAGAGACACAGACCATGAAGTGATATAACACCAGTCTAACCACTGCACAGAGACACAGACCATGAAGTGATATAACACCATTCTAACCACTGCACAGAGACACAGACCATGAAGTGATATAACACCAGTCTAACCACTGCACAGAGACACAGACCATGAAGTGATATAACACCAGTCTAACCACTGCACAGAGACACAGACCATGAAGTGATGTCTAACCACTGCACAGAGACACAGACCATGAAGTGATATAACACCAGTCTAACCACTGCACAGAGACACAGACCATGAAGTGATATAACACCAGTCAAACCACTGCACAGAGACACAGACCATGAAGTGATATAACACCAGTCTAACCACTGCACAGAGACACAGACCATGAAGTGATATAACACCAGTCTAACCACTGCACAGAGACACAGACCATGAAGTGATGTCTAACCACTGCACAGAGACACAGACCATGAAGTGATATAACACCAGTCTAACCACTGCACAGAGACACAGACCATGAAGTGATACAACACCAGTCTAACCACTGCACAGAGACACAGACCATGAAGTGATATAACACCAGTCTAACCACTGCACAGAGACACAGACCATGAAGTGATATAACACCAGTCTAACCACTGCACAGAGACACAGACCATGAAGTGATGTCTAACCACTGCACAGAGACACAGACCATGAAGTGATATAACACCAGTCTAACCACTGCACAGAGACACAGACCATGAAGTGATATAACACCAGTCTAACCACTGCACAGAGACACAGACCATGAAGTGATGTCTAACCACTGCACAGAGACACAGACCATGAAGTGATATAACACCAGTCTTACCACTGCACAGGGACACAGACCATGAAGTGATATAACACCAGTCTAACCACTGCACAGAGACACAGACCATGAAGTGATGTCTAACCACTGCACAGAGACACAGACCATGAAGTGATATAACACCAGTCAAACCACTGCACAGAGACACAGACCATGAAGTGATATAACACCAGTCTAACCACTGCACAGAGACACAGACCATGAAGTGATATAACACCAGTCTAACCACTGCACAGAGACACAGACCATGAAGTGATATAACAACAGTCTAACCACTGCACAGAGACACAGACCATGAAGTGATATAACACCAGTCTAACCACTGCACAGAGACACAGACCATGAAGTGATGTCTAACCACTGCACAGAGACACAGACCATGAAGTGATATAACACCAGTCTAACCACTGCACAGAGACACAGACCATGAAGTGATATAACACCAGTCTAACCACTGCACAGAGACACAGACCATGAAGTGATATAACACCAGTCTAACCACTGCACAGAGACACAGACCATGAAGTGATATAACACCAGTCTAACCACTGCACAGAGACACAGACCATGAAGTGATATAACACCAGTCAAACCACTGCACAGAGACACAGACCATGAAGTGATATAACACCAGTCTAACCACTGCACAGAGACACAGACCATGAAGTGATATAACACCAGTCTAACCACTGCACAGAGACACAGACCATGAAGTGATGTCTAACCACTGCACAGAGACACAGACCATGAAGTGATATAACACCAGTCTAACCACTGCACAGAGACACAGACCATGAAGTGATACAACACCAGTCTAACCACTGCACAGAGACACAGACCATGAAGTGATATAACACCAGTCTAACCACTGCACAGAGACACAGACCATGAAGTGATATAACACCAGTCTAACCACTGCACAGAGACACAGACCATGAAGTGATGTCTAACCACTGCACAGAGACACAGCACATGAAGTGATACAACACCAGTCTAACCACTGCACAGAGACACAGACCATGAAGTGATATAACACCAGTCTAACCACTGCACAGAGACACAGACCATGAAGTGATGTCTAACCACTGCACAGAGACACAGACCATGAAGTGATATAACACCAGTCTTACCACTGCACAGGGACACAGACCATGAAGTGATACAACACCAGTCTAACCACTGCACGGAGACACAGACCATGAAGTGATATAACACCAGTCTAACCACCGCACAGAGACACAGACCATGAAGTGATATAACACCAGTCTAACCACTGCACAGAGACACAGACCATGAAGTGATACAACACCAGTCTAACCACTGCACAGAGACACAGACCATGAAGTGATATAACACCAGTCTAACCACCGCACAGAGACACAGACCATGAAGTGATATAACACCAGTCTAACCACTGCACAGAGACACAGACCATGAAGTGATACAACACCAGTCTAACCACTGCACAGAGACACAGACCATGACGTGATGTCTAACCACTGCACAGAGACACAGACCATGAAGTGATATAACACCAGTCTAACCACTGCACAGAGACACAGACCATGAAGTGATATAACACCAGTCTAACCACTGCACAGAGACACAGACCATGAAGTGATATAACACCATTCTAACCACTGCACAGAGACACAGACCATGAAGTGATATAACACCAGTCAAACCACTGCACAGAGACACAGACCATGAAGTGATATAACACCAGTCTAACCACTGCACAGAGACACAGACCATGAAGTGATATAACACCAGTCTAACCACTGCACAGAGACACAGACCATGAAGTGATATAACACCAGTCTAACCACTGCACAGAGACACAGACCATGAAGTGATGTCTAACCACTGCACAGAGACACAGACCATGAAGTGATATAACACCAGTCTAACCACTGCACAGAGACACAGACCATGAAGTGATATAACACCAGTCTAACCACTGCACAGAGACACAGACCATGAAGTGATGTCTAACCACTGCACAGAGACACAGACCATGAAGTGATATAACACCAGTCTTACCACTGCACAGGGACACAGACCATGAAGTGATACAACACCAGTCTAACCACTGCACGGAGACACAGACCATGAAGTGATATAACACCAGTCTAACCACCGCACAGAGACACAGACCATGAAGTGATATAACACCAGTCTAACCACTGCACAGAGACACAGACCATGAAGTGATATAACACCAGTCTAACCACTGCACAGAGACACAGACCATGAAGTGATGTCTAACCACTGCACAGAGACACAGACCATGAAGTGATATAACACCAGTCTAACCACTGCACAGAGACACAGACCATGAAGTGATACAACACCAGTCTAACCACTGCACAGAGACACAGACCATGAAGTGATATAACACCAGTCTAACCACTGCACAGAGACACAGACCATGAAGTGATATAACACCAGTCTAACCACTGCACAGAGACACAGACCATGAAGTGATGTCTAACCACTGCACAGAGACACAGACCATGAAGTGATATAACACCAGTCTAACCACTGCACAGAGACACAGACCATGAAGTGATATAACACCAGTCTAACCACTGCACAGAGACACAGACCATGAAGTGATGTCTAACCACTGCACAGAGACACAGACCATGAAGTGATATAACACCAGTCTTACCACTGCACAGGGACACAGACCATGAAGTGATACAACACCAGTCTAACCACTGCACGGAGACACAGACCATGAAGTGATATAACACCAGTCTAACCACCGCACAGAGACACAGACCATGAAGTGATATAACACCAGTCTAACCACTGCACAGAGACACAGACCATGAAGTGATACAACACCAGTCTAACCACTGCACAGAGACACAGACCATGAAGTGATATAACACCAGTCTAACCACCGCACAGAGACACAGACCATGAAGTGATATAACACCAGTCTAACCACTGCACAGAGACACAGACCATGAAGTGATACAACACCAGTCTAACCACTGCACAGAGACACAGACCATGACGTGATGTCTAACCACTGCACAGAGACACAGACCATGAAGTGATATAACACCAGTCTAACCACTGCACAGAGACACAGACCATGAAGTGATATAACACCAGTCTAACCACTGCACAGAGACACAGACCATGAAGTGATATAACACCATTCTAACCACTGCACAGAGACACAGACCATGAAGTGATATAACACCAGTCAAACCACTGCACAGAGACACAGACCATGAAGTGATATAACACCAGTCTAACCACTGCACAGAGACACAGACCATGAAGTGATATAACACCAGTCTAACCACTGCACAGAGACACAGACCATGAAGTGATATAACACCAGTCTAACCACTGCACAGAGACACAGACCATGAAGTGATGTCTAACCACTGCACAGAGACACAGACCATGAAGTGATATAACACCAGTCTAACCACTGCACAGAGACACAGACCATGAAGTGATATAACACCAGTCTAACCACTGCACAGAGACACAGACCATGAAGTGATGTCTAACCACTGCACAGAGACACAGACCATGAAGTGATATAACACCAGTCTTACCACTGCACAGGGACACAGACCATGAAGTGATACAACACCAGTCTAACCACTGCACGGAGACACAGACCATGAAGTGATATAACACCAGTCTAACCACCGCACAGAGACACAGACCATGAAGTGATATAACACCAGTCTAACCACTGCACAGAGACACAGACCATGAAGTGATACAACACCAGTCTAACCACTGCACAGAGACACAGACCATGAAGTGATATAACACCAGTCTAACCACCGCACAGAGACACAGACCATGAAGTGATATAACACCAGTCTAACCACTGCACAGAGACACAGACCATGAAGTGATATAACACCAGTCTAACCACTGCACAGAGACACAGACCATGACGTGATGTCTAACCACTGCACAGAGACACAGACCATGAAGTGATATAACACCAGTCTAACCACTGCACAGAGACACAGACCATGAAGTGATATAACACCAGTCTAACCACTGCACAGAGACACAGACCATGAAGTGATATAACACCAGTCTAACCACTGCACAGAGACACAGACCATGAAGTGATATAACACCAGTCAAACCACTGCACAGAGACACAGACCATGAAGTGATATAACACCAGTCTAACCACTGAACAGAGACACAGACCATGAAGTGATATAACACCAGTCTAACCACTGCACAGAGACACAGACCATGAAGTGATATAACACCAGTCTAACCACTGCACAGAGACACAGACCATGAAGTGATATAACACCAGTCTAACCACTGCACAGAGACACAGACCATGAAGTGATATAACACCAGTCAAACCACTGCACAGAGACACAGACCATGAAGTGATATAACACCAGTCTAACCACTGCACAGAGACACAGACCATGAAGTGATATAACACCAGTCTAACCACTGCACAGAGACACAGACCATGAAGTGATATAACACCAGTCTAACCACTGCACAGAGACACAGACCATGAAGTGATATAACACCAGTCTAACCACTGCACAGAGACACAGACCATGAAGTGATATAACACCAGTCTAACCACTGCACAGAGACACAGACCATGAAGTGATATAACACCAGTCTAACCACTGCACAGAGACACAGACCATGAAGTGATATAACACCAGTCTAACCACTGCACAGAGACACAGACCATGAAGTGATATAACACCAGTCTAACCATTTTTCCAACAATTGTTTACAGACAGATTATTTTACTTATAATTCACTGTATCACAATTCCAGTGGGTCAGAAGTTTACATACACTAAGTTGACTGTGCCTTTAAACAGCTTGGAAAATTCCAGAAAATGATGTCATGGCTTTAGAAGCTTCTGATAGGCTAATTGACATAATTTCAGTCAATAGGAGGTTTACCTGTGGATGTATTTCAAGGCCTACCTTCAAACTCAGTGCCTCTTTGCTTGTAGGCCTGGGTAATAAACTGAGTTATGTGGTATGATGTATTGGGGGCATGTAAATTACACGTTCCTCCAAGATGGAATATTAAAGACAGGGAGATATCTAAGTTACATGTTCCTCCAAGATGGAACATTAAAGACAGGGAGATATCTAAGTTACATGTTCCTCCAAGATGGAATATTAAAGACAGGGAGATATCTAAGTTACGTGTTCCTCCAAGATGGAATATTAAAGACAGGGAGATATCTAAGTTACATGTTCCTCCAAGATGGAATATTAAAGACAGGGAGATATCTAAGTTACATGTTCCTCCAAGATGGAATATTAAAGACAGGGAGATATCTAAGTTACATGTTCCTCCAAGATGGAATATTAAAGACAGGGAGATATCTAAGTTACATGTTCCTCCAAGATGGAATATTAAAGACAGGGAGATATCTAAGTTACGTGGACGTATGCGCACACACACGCGCATAGACTGCTACTCGCACGTGCTCACCCACACACACATCTATAGATGCATGCACACACACAGAGCATTGAGGAGTGGCCTGGCTGTGTCCCACTGTGATGACCTCACACACAGAGCATTGAGGAGCGGCTGTGTCCCACTGTGATGCCCTCACACACAGAGCATTGAGGAGCGGCCTGGCTGTCCCACTGTGATGACCTCACACACAAAGCATTGAGGAGCGGCTGTGTCCCACTGTGATGACCTCACACACAGAGCATTGAGGAGCGACTGTGTCCCACTGTGATGACCTCACACACAGAGCATTGAGGAGCGACTGTGTCCCACTGTGATGACCTCACACACTCTCACAAGTGAGAAACACAGCAGCAGTCGTTCCACTTCATTTCCTCTCTCCTCTCTACAGACAGACACCTACTGAGCCAGACAGACACACAGGGAGACAAATACTGTCTGGTGCACTAACACACTGCATGACACCCTGTAGGGGGATGATTTCAGAGCTATGAGTTCTCTCTCTGTGTGTGTGTGTGTGTGTGTGTGTGTGTGTGTGTGTGTGTGTGTGTGTGTGTGTATGAGTGGGGGGTCTCTCCACATTAAACAGAAGTGGATTGATAAGCTCTACAATATATCCCCTAGCATAACTCATATCCTGCTGCTGAGAGAGATGACCATAAACACACTCCTCAGCACACGGAACCTTGACAGTTTATCGCCGTAAATAATGAGGGAGGGAGGAACGATTAGTCAGACGAGCGGAGGGATGATTGTTTGTTTATAGAATGGAAACAAATCGGTAAATGACTGACAAAGTAAACAAACACAACAATAAAGGGAAATGACAAAACACACAACGACAGAGGAAATGAGAAGTGCTGGGAAACAGATCGGCTGTAATTCACTTCTATTTCTTAATATCTGTCCTCACCTCTGTCTCTGCACCAAGACTAGCCCGGAGGAGAGAGAGAGACAGAAGGACAAAGGGAGAGTATGTGTGTTAGAAGGATAGAGGACTAGTCCATTAGTGTAATGATTGTCCATTAAAAGCTCATCAGATGGTCATGGATAGACCAGACACCCATTCCCCCCAGCTGAGAGAGATTAAGAAAAAGACAGGAGAGAGAGAAAGAGGGAGGAGAGAGAAAGAGCGAGGAGAGAGAAAGAGGGAGGAGAGAGAAAGAGAGAGGACAAAGAAATAGGGAGAGAGAGACAGAGAGGATAGAGAGACAGAGAGGACAGAGGAGAGAGAGACACAGATCTATGATGCCCTGAGATGTGCCACTACTACTAATACATTCTAATACACTATTTAAATGCACAAGCTAGATGTTCTGCCCCAACAGTAAAGTATAGCCTGGACAGATTCTGGACGACTGAGGGGGAGAGATTTATGAAAGTGCTGCCGTCTCTTCTACTCCATTTTTAATGTCTCATATGTAACGACAGCAACATCTGTCATCAAAAACACAGCTTTCCCCCTGTAGCTGCTGAATATCTGCTGTGGATTCCATTCCTCTTGGTTGGACTGCAAGGCAACCCCAGCACATAGTACGTTTAGCTTTGACCTTTAACCTCTACCCTAGTCCAACGGAGATAGTCAGTGCACAGCCCACATGGAGAGGTTTAGGTATGTTACCAGGTTTCCTTTGTGGAGATGGTACATTGCTAAAACATGACCTCACTTTACATAACATATCCCAAAAGACAAGGACGTACACTGTACTGTCAACACTTCACTTCTAAAATCACCCTAAAGGATATGTTCACAATGTTTTCACATTCCTGTGTGTGTGTCTGTGTGTGTGTGTGTGTGTTAAACGTGCTGTGTGTGTGTGTGTTAAACGTGCTGTGTGTGTGTGTTTTAAACGTGCTGTGTGTGTGTTAAACGTACTGTGTGTGTTAAACGTACTGTGTGTGTGTGTTTTAAACGTGCTGTGTGTGTGTTAAACGTACTGTGTGTGTGTGTGTGTGTGTGTTAAACGTGGAGTGTGTGTGTGTGTTAAACGTGCTGTGTGTGTGTGTGTGTGTTAAACGTGCTGTGTGTGTGTGTTTTAAACGTGCTGTGTGTGTGTGTTTTAAACGTGCTGTGTGTGTGTGTTTTAAACGTGCTGTGTGTGTGTGTTTTAAACGTGCTGTGTGTGTGTGTGTTAAACGTGCTGTGTGTGTGTGTTTTAAACGTGCTGTGTGTGTGTTAAACGTACTGTGTGTGTTAAACGTACTGTGTGTGTGTGTTTTAAACGTGCTGTGTGTGTGTTAAACGTACTGTGTGTGTGTGTGTGTGTGTGTTAAACGTGGAGTGTGTGTGTGTGTTAAACGTGCTGTGTGTGTGTGTGTTAAACGTGGAGTGTGTGTGTGTGTTAAACGTGCTGTGTGTGTGTGTGTTAAACGTGCTGTGTGTGTGTGTTTTAAACGTGCTGTGTGTGTGTTAAACGTACTGTGTGTGTGTGTGTGTGTGTGTTAAACGTGGAGTGTGTGTGTGTGTTAAACGTGCTGTGTGTGTGTGTGTTAAACGTGGAGTGTGTGTGTGTGTTAAACGTGCTGTGTGTGTGTGTGTTAAACGTGCTGTGTGTGTGTGTTTTAAACGTGCTGTGTGTGTGTGTTTTAAACGTGCTGTGTGTGTGTTAAACGTACTGTGTGTGTGTGTGTGTGTGTGTTAAACGTGGAGTGTGTGTGTGTGTTAAACGTGGAGTGTGTGTGTGTGTTAAACGTGGAGTGTGTGTGTGTGTTAAACGTGCTGTGTGTGTGGATGTTAAATATACGTAAAGTAGATTCAGCCAGTGAAGTGTTAAGAGGAGAGAAACATGCCACATTAATGAAGACCCACTGCTGTCCCACAGGGATGTTAGAATGTCAGACAGAATGTTAAGAGGTAAGTTGGTATGTCACTATAGCAGAGCATAGACAGTCTGATGATATGGACCGACACCTGACAAGTAGAAAACACACACACACACACACACACACACACACACACACACACACACACACACACACACACACACACACACACACGTTCAGCCAAGCAGACACAGGCTATGAGGACAAGAACAGACATTTCCAATTCCTACTATTTTCAGGCTTTTTCAAGAGAACACTGTGAAAGCCTCAACATGAACCCAAGCGGCCAATCATGAAAGAAACAGACTGTCCCAGGCGTTGAATTCAACTCCTCAGAGAAGTGCTTGGCAGGAACAAAGACTGCACCAAAACCTGTAGGTTAGGACCCGGGTTTGTAGGTTAGGACCCAGGTTTGTAGGTTAGGACCCAGGTTTGTAGGTTAGGACCCGTGTTTGTAGGTTAGGACCCAGGTTTGTAGGTTAGGACCCAGGTTTGTAGGTTAGGACCCAGGTTTGTAGGTTAGGGCCCAGGTTTGTAGGTTAGGACCCAGGTTTGTAGGTTAGGGCCCAGGTTTGTAGGTTAGCGCCCAGGTTTGTAGGTTAGGACCCAGGTTTGTAGGTTAGGACCCAGGTTTGTAGGTTAGGACCCAGGTTTGTAGGTTAGGGCCCAGGTTTGTAGGTTAGAACCCAGGTTTGTAGGTTAGGGCCCAGGTTTGTAGGTTAGGACCCAGGTTTGTAGGTTAGGACCCAGGTTTGTAGGTTAGGGCCCAGGTTTGTAGGTTAGGACCCAGGTTTGTAGGTTAGGACCCAGGTTTGTAGGTTAGGACCCAGGTTTGTAGGTTAGGACCCAGGTTTGTAGGTTAGGGCCCAGGTTTGTAGGTTAGGGCCCAGGTTTGTAGGTTAGGACCCAGGTTTGTAGGTTAGGACCCAGGTTTGTAGGTTAGGACCCAGGTTTGGTTAAGTAACTTTCCCCAAATTCCCAAGGTTTCCAGAAATCCCGATTGGAAGGTTCCCAGAATCAAGAGGGAATGAGCAGGAAATCCAGGAATCGTACAACCAGGATTTCTGGAAAACTTGGGAATGTACGGAATATTTTGCAAACCTAGCAGGGTATAAACAGTACGTATGTACAGTATATAAACAGTATATATATATAAACAGTATTTAAAAAGTTTGGGGTCACTTAGAAATATATTTGTTTTTGAAAGAAAAGCAATTTTTTGTGTCCATTAAAATAATATCAAATTGATCAGAAATATAGTGTAGACATTGTGAATGTGGTAAATTACTATTGTAGCTGGAAACAGCAGTTTTTTTTATGGAATATCTACATAGGTATACAGAGGCCCATTATCAGCAACCATCACTCCTGTGTTCCAATGGCACGTTGTGTTAGCTAATCCAAGTTTATCATTTTAAAAGGCTAATTGATCATTAGAAAACCCTTGCAATTGTGTTAGCACAGCTGAAAACTGTTGTTCTGATTAAAGAAGCAATAAAACTGGCCTTCTTTAGACAAGTTGAGTATCTGGAGCATCAGCATTAGTGGGTTCAATTACAGGCTCAAAATGGCCAGAAACAAAGAAATTTCTTCTGAAACTCATCAGCCTATTATTGTTCTGTGGAATTATGGCTATTCCATGTGAGAAATTGCCAAAGAACTGAAGATCTCGTACAACACTGTGTACTACTCTCTTCACAGAAGAGTGCAAACTGTCCCACAGAGGAGTGGGAGGCCCTGGTGCACAACTGAGCAAGAGGACAAGTACATTAGTGTGTCTTGCTGAGAAACAGACGCCTCACAAGTTCTCAACTGGCAGCTTCATTAAATAGTACCCACAAAACACTAGTCTCAACGTCAACAGTGAAGAGGCGACTCTGGGATGCTGCCCTTCTAGGCAGAGTTCCTCTGTCCAGTCTCAACGTCAACAGTGAAGAGGCGACTCTGGGATGCTGCCCTTCTAGGCAGAGTTCCTCTGTCCAGTGTCAACGTCAACAGTGAAGAGGCGACTCTGGGATGCTGCCCTTCTAGGCAGAGTTCCTCTGTCCAGTCTCAACGTCAACAGTGAAGAGGCGACTCTGGGATGCTGCCCTTCTAGGCAGAGTCCCTCTGTCCAGTGTCAACGTCAACAGTGAAGAGGCGACTCTGGGATGCTGCCCTTCTAGGCAGAGTTCCTCTGTCTAGTGTCTGTGTTCTTTTGCTCATCTTAATCTTTTATTTTTATTGGCCAGTCTGAGATATGGCTTTTTCTTTGCAACTCTGCCTAAAAGGCCAGCATCCCAGTATGAAAGGCCAGCATCCCAGAGTATGTACACACACACACCCTTTGATGTTATCACTGAGCAAACATGATTGGATAAATCCTGGAAGAGAATGAGACAAACATCTTTTTGATGGAATGCTTTGCTGTGATTGGCTGGTGCTTACCGAACGCCGTGCTCCGGTTGGCCAGTCCAGAGTAGGCATTGCCGCTGGGCGATGAGGTGGCAGGGGAGGACAGGGGGCTATAGGAAGATGGGTCTCCTTGGTAACTGTGGCCGGAGCCTATCCCAAACGGACTGGACTGGGCCTTAGTGGACTGGATGAAGAGAGAGAGAAGGAAAAAGAGTTGAGTGTGTGTGTTGTACTAGACTAGCAGAGAGACGTGTGTGTTGTACTAGACTAGCAGAGAGACTTGTGTTGTACTAGACTAGCAGAGAGACTTGTGTTTTACTAGACTAGCAGAGAGACGTGTGTGTTGTACTAGACTAGCAGAGAGACGTGTGTGTTGTACTAGACTAGCAGAGAGACGTGTGTGTTGTACTAGACTAGCAGAGAGACGTGTGTGTTGTACTAGACTAGCAGAGAGATGTGTGTGTTTTACTAGACTAGCCGAGAGACGTGTGTGTTTTACTAGACTAGCAGAGAGATGTGTGTGTTGTACTAGACTAGCAGAGAGACGTGTGTGTTTTACTAGACTAGCAGAGAGATGTGTGTTTTACTAGACTAGCAGAGAGACGTGTGTGTTGTACTAGACTAGCAGAGAGACGTGTGTGTTGTACTAGAATAGCAGAGAGATGTGTGTGTTTTACTAGACTAGCAGAGAGACGTGTGTGTTGTACTAGACTAGCAGAGAGACGTGTGTGTTTTACTAGACTAGCAGAGAGACGTGTGTGTTTTACTAGACTAGCAGAGAGACGTGTGCGTTTTACTAGACTAGCAGAGAGACGTGTGTGTTGTACTAGACTAGCAGAGAGACGTGTGTGTTGTACTAGACTAGCAGAGAGACGTGTGTGTTTTACTAGAATAGCAGAGACGTGTGTGTTTTACTAGACTAGCAGAGAGATGTGTGTGTTGTACTAGACTAGCAGAGAGACGTGTGTGTTGTACTAGACTAGCAGAGAGACGTGTGTGTTTTACTAGACTAGCAGAGAGACGTGTGTGTTGTACTAGACTAGCAGAGAGACGTGTGTGTTGTACTAGAATAGCAGAGAGATGTGTGTGTTTTACTAGACTAGCAGAGAGACGTGTGTGTTTTACTAGACTAGCAGAGAGACGTGTGTGTTGTACTAGACTAGCAGAGAGACGTGTGTGTTGTACTAGACTAGCAGAGAGACGTGTGTGTTTTACTAGACTAGCAGAGAGACGTGTGTGTTGTACTAGACTAGCAGAGAGACGTGTGTGTTGTACTAGAATAGCAGAGAGATGTGTGTTTTACTAGACTAGCAGAGAGACGTGTGTGTTTTACTAGACTAGCAGAGAGACGTGTGTGTTGTACTAGACTAGCAGAGAGATGTGTGTGTTGTACTAGACTAGCAGAGAGACGTGTGTGTTTTACTAGACTAGCAGAGAGACGTGTGTGTTGTACTAGACTAGCAGAGAGACGTGTGTGTTGTACTAGACTAGCAGAGAGATGTGTGTGTTTTACTAGACTAGCAGAGAGACGTGTGTGTTTTACTAGACTAGCAGAGAGACGTGTGTGTGTGTGTTACTGGTGTAGGTTGAGAAGACAAATGAGCCTGCTAAACACCATATGCTCAACACACTCCCCTTAGCACGCATGTCGTGTGGTCCGATATGCAGATCAGAGAAAACACACCCCCACACACACACACACACACACACACACACACACACACCATTACCAGGCTCTGCTGATGAGATTCACTGAAGCGAGGAGAAAGAGAGAATCTGCATAGCGACCACTGAAACGCATCTCATTAGAAATGCTAATGATGCTATTGGCTAGCAGTAGAGGATTCCTGTTGTCAACCAAAGCAGAGGTGCCTACATTCTGTAGTAGCTATGGGAGTCCGTGTGTGATCAGTGTGTCGTCTGCCTGACTAGAAAACACCTACAACACCTAGGCATTAGATCTGGAATGGAACCAAGTCTGGAGTGATTCTATAGATATTTATACAGTTTCAGATTTCTGGATTCTGTCTGACTCTACTCACAACACAAATCATCTCTGCTACATGTTCAGGTCTGTGTGTTTTACCTGGCCTGAGAAGGTAGGGTCTGTTGTTAGTCCTGTGTGTGAGAGACCTGGCCTGAGAAGGTAGGGTCTGTTGTTAGTCCTGTGTGTGAGAGACCTGGCCTGAGAAGGTAGGGTCTGTTGTTAGTCCTGTGTGTGAGAGACCTGGCCTGAGAAGGTAGGGTCTGTTGTTAGTCCTGTGTGAGAGAGACCTGGCCTGAGAAGGTAGGGTCTGTTGTTAGTCCTGTGTGTGAGAGACCTGGCCTGAGAAGGTAGGGTCTGTTGTTAGTCCTGTGTGTGAGAGACCTGGCCTGAGAAGGTAGGGTCTGTTGTTAGTCCTGTGTGTGAGAGACCTGGCCTGAGAAGGTAGGGTCTGTTGTTAGTCCTGTGTGTGAGAGACCTGGCCTGAGAAGGTAGGGTCTGTTGTTAGTCCTGTGTGTGAGAGACCTGGCCTGAGAAGGTAGGGTCTGTTGTTAGTCCTGTGTGTGAGAGACCTGGCCTGAGAAGGTAGGGTCTGTTGTTAGTCCTGTGTGTGTTTTACCTGGCCTTAGAAGGTATGGTCTGTTGTTAGTCCTGTGTGTGTTTTACCTGGCCTGAGAAGGTAGGGTCTGTTGTTAGTCCTGTGTGTGAGAGACCTGGCCTGAGAAGGTAGGGTCTGTTGTTAGTCCTGTGTGTGAGAGACCTGGCCTGAGAAGGTAGGGTCTGTTGTTAGTCCTGTGTGTGAGAGACCTGGCCTGAGAAGGTAGGGTCTGTTGTTAGTCCTGTGTGAGAGAGACCTGGCCTGAGAAGGTAGGGTCTGTTGTTAGTCCTGTGTGTGAGAGACCTGGCCTGAGAAGGTAGGGTCTGTTGTTAGTCCTGTGTGTGAGAGACCTGGCCTGAGAAGGTAGGGTCTGTTGTTAGTCCTGTGTGTGAGAGACCTGGCCTGAGAAGGTAGGGTCTGTTGTTAGTCCTGTGTGTGAGAGACCTGGCCTGAGAAGGTAGGGTCTGTTGTTAGTCCTGTGTGTGAGAGACCTGGCCTGAGAAGGTAGGGTCTGTTGTTAGTCCTGTGTGTGTTTTACCTGGCCTGAGAAGGTAGAGTCTGTTGTTAGTCCTGTGTGTGTTTTACCTGGCCTGAGAAGGTAGGGTCTGTTGTTAGTCCTGTGTGTGAGAGACCTGGCCTGAGAAGGTAGGGTCTGTTGTTAGTCCTGTGTGTGTTTTACCTGGCCTGAGAAGCTAGGGTCTGTTGTTAGTCCTGTGTGTGTTTTACCTGGCCTGAGAAGGTATGGTCTGTTGTTAGTCCTGTGTGTGTTTTACCTGGCCTGAGAAGGTAGAGTCTGTTGTTAGTCCTGTGTGTGAGAGACCTGGCCTGAGAAGGTAGGGTCTCTTGTTAGTCCTGTGTGTGTTTTACCTGGCCTGAGAAGGTAGGGTCTGTTGTTAGTCCTGTGTGTGAGAGACCTGGCCTGAGAAGGTAGGGTCTGTTGTTAGTCCTGTGTGTGAGAGACCTGGCCTGAGAAGGTAGGGTCTGTTGTTAGTCCTGTGTGTAAGAGACCTGGCCTGAGAAGGTAGGGTCTGTTGTTAGTCCTGTGTGTGAGAGACCTGGCCTGAGAAGGTAGGGTCTGTTGTTAGTCCTGTGTGTGAGAGACCTGGCCTGAGAAGGTAGGGTCTGTTGTTAGTCCTGTGTGTGAGAGACCTGGCCTGAGAAGGTAGGGTCTGTTGTTAGTCCTGTGTGTGAGAGACCTGGCCTGAGAAGGTAGGGTCTGTTGTTAGTCCTGTGTGTGTTTTACCTGGCCTGAGAAGATAGGGTCTGTTGTTAGTCCTGTGTGTGTTTTACCTGGCCTGAGAAGGTAGGGTCTGTTGTTAGTCTTATGTGTGAGAGACCTGGCCTGAGAAGGTAGGGTCTGTTGTTAGTCCTGTGTGTGAGAGACCTGGCCTGAGAAGATAGGGTCTGTTGTTAGTCCTGTGTGTGTTTTACCTGGCCTGAGAAGGTAGGGTCTGTTGTTAGTCCTGTGTGTGAGAGACCTGGCCTGAGAAGGTAGGGTCTGTTGTTAGTCCTGTGTGTGAGAGACCTGGCCTGAGAAGGTAGGGTCTGTTGTTAGTCATGTGTGTGAGAGACCTGGCCTGAGAAGGTAGGGTCTGTTGTTAGTCCTGTGTGTAAGAGACCTGGCCTGAGAAGGTAGGGTCTGTTGTTAGTCCTGTGTGTGAGAGACCTGGCCTGAGAAGGTAGGGTCTGTTGTTAGTCCTGTGTGTGAGAGACCTGGCCTGAGAAGGTAGGGTCTGTTGTTAGTCCTGTGTGTGAGAGACCTGGCCTGAGAAGGTAGGGTCTGTTGTTAGTCCTGTGTGTGTTTTACCTGGCCTGAGAAGATAGGGTCTGTTGTTAGTCCTGTGTGTGTTTTACCTGGCCTGAGAAGGTAGGGTCTGTTGTTAGTCCTGTGTGTGAGAGACCTGGCCTGAGAAGGTAGGGTCTGTTGTTAGTCCTGTGTGTGTTTTACCTGGCCTGAGAAGGTATGGTCTGTTGTTAGTCCTGTGTGTGTTTTACCTGGCCTGAGAAGGTAGAGTCTGTTGTTAGTCCTGTGTGTGAGAGACCTGGCCTGAGAAGGTAGGGTCTCTTGTTAGTCCTGTGTGTGTTTTACCTGGCCTGAGAAGGTAGGGTCTGTTGTCAGTCTTGTGTGTGAGAGACCTGGCCTGAGAAGGTAGGGTCTGTTGTTAGTCCTGTGTGTGAGAGACCTGGCCTGAGAAGGTAGGGTCTGTTGTTAGTCCTGTGTGTGTTTTACCTGGCCTTAGAAGGTATGGTCTGTTGTTAGTCCTGTGTGAGAGAGACCTGGCCTGAGAAGGTAGGGTCTGTTGTTAGTCCTGTGTGTGAGAGACCTGGCCTGAGAAGGTAGGGTCTGTTGTTAGTCCTGTGTGTGAGAGACCTGGCCTGAGAAGGTAGGGTCTGTTGTTAGTCCTGTGTGTGAGAGACCTGGCCTGAGAAGGTAGGGTCTGGTGTTAGTCCTGTGTGTGAGAGACCTGGCCTGAGAAGGTAGGGTCTGTTGTTAGTCCTGTGTGTGAGAGACCTGGCCTGAGAAGGTAGGGTCTGTTGTTAGTCCTGTGTGTGAGAGACCTGGCCTGAGAAGGTAGGGTCTGTTGTTAGTCCTGTGTGAGAGAGACCTGGCCTGAGAAGGTAGGGTCTGTTGTTAGTCCTGTGTGTGTTTTACCTGGCCTGAGAAGGTAGAGTCTGTTGTTAGTCCTGTGTGTGTTTTACCTGGCCTGAGAAGGTAGGGTCTGTTGTTAGTCCTGTGTGTAAGATACCTGGCCTGAGAAGGTAGGGTCTGTTGTTAGTCCTGTGTGTGTTTTACCTGGCCTGAGAAGGTAGGGTCTGTTGTTAGTCCTGTGTGTGAGAGACCTGGCCTGAGAAGGTAGGGTCTGTTGTTAGTCCTGTGTGTGAGAGACCTGGCCTGAGAAGGTAGAGTATGTTGTTAGTCCTGTGTGTGTGTGTGTGTGTGTGTGTGTGTGTGTGTGTGTGTGTGTGTGTGTGTGTGTGTGTGTGTGTGTGTGTGTACCTGGCCAGAGAACGGGGGTCTGTTGCCAGTCCAGGCCACCTGTCCTGGGTTGAGCTGTCTGGAGATCTGAGCTAGGTTCTGATTGGACGATCCCGACGGCTGGATATCGTTCACCCCCGGGACATGGATCACTGAGGAGCTGTGTAAAACACAGACAGACAGACAGACAGACAGACAGCATTCCAAGTAAATGTGTGACATGAGAGCCTTTATATAGACCCCATGCAGACGGTCATATTTAGTTTATACTTTAACAACACATTTAACTGTTCACATCTGTCAACTCTAGTCTGCTCAGTTGTTTAACCATCACCTGAGGCCCTGTCTTCCCCCACGGCTTTCAACTTTAAAACACGCACGCTAATGTGCATGCATGCACGTACACACAGACCCACACACAACCCACAGAGACCCACACAGACCCAAAGAGAGGTGTACCTGAAGCTCTTGGCAGAGTGTCCTGGCTGGAAGGGAGAGTTCTGGGAGTAGAGCTGCTGACCTCCCGCTGTAGACGAAGGAACCATCATCTTCTTCTCACCAGCTGGAACCACACAATACACGCACCGTTTACAGAGATATATAGAGGGAGAGACACAATACACACACCATTTATAGAGATATATAGAGGGAGAGACACAATACACACACCGTTTATAGAGAGAGATATATAGAGGGAGACACAATACACACACCGTTTATAGAGAGAGATATATAGAGGGAGAGACACAATACACACACCGTTTATAGAGAGAGATATATAGAGGGAGAGACACAATACACACACCGTTTATAGAGAGAGAGAGATATAGAGGGAGAGACACAATACACACACCATTTATAGAGAGAGATATATAGAGGGAGAGACAATACACACACCGTTTATAGAGAGAGATATATAGAGGGAGAGACACAATACACACACCGTTTATAGAGAGAGATACAGTGCCTTGCGAAAGTATTCGGCCCCCTTGAACTTTGCAACCTTTTGCCACATTTCAGGCTTCAAACATAAAGATATAAAACTGTATTTTTTTGTGAAGAATCAACAACAAGTGGGACACAATCATGAAGTGGAACGACATTTATTGGATATATCAAACTTTTTTAACAAATCAAAAACTGAAAAATTGGGCGTGCAAAATTATTCAGCCCCTTAAATTAATACTTTGTAGCGCCACCTTTTGCTGCGATTACAGCTGTAAGTCGCTTGGGGTATGTCTCTATCAGTTTTGCACATCGAGAGACTGACATTTTTTCCCATTCCTCCTTGCAAAACAGCTCGAGCTCAGTGAGGTTGGATGGAGAGCATTTGTGAACAGCAGTTTTCAGTTCTTTCCACAGATTCTCGATTGGATTCAGGTCTGGACTTTGACTTGGCCATTCTAACACCTGGATATGTTTTTTTTTTAACCATTCCATTGTAGATTTTGCTTTATGTTTTGGATCATTGTCTTGTTGGAAGACAAATCTCCGTCCCAGTCTCAGGTCTTTTGCAGACTCCATCAGGTTTTCTTCCAGAATGGTCCTGTATTTGGCTCCATCCATCTTCCCATCAATTTTAACCATCTTCCCTGTCCCTGCTGAAGAAAAGCAGGCCCAAACCATGATGCTGCCACCACCATGTTTGACAGTGGGGATGGTGTGTTCAAGGTGATGAGCTGTGTTGCTTTTACGCCAAACATAACGTCTTGCATTGTTGCCAAAAATTTCAATTTTGGTTTCATCTGACCAGAACACCTTCTTCCACATGTTTGGTGTGTCTCCCAGGTGGCTTGTGGCAAACTTTAAACAACACTTTTTATGGATATCTTTAAGAAATGGCTTTCTTCTTGCCACTCTTCCATAAAGGCCAGATTTGTGCAATATACGACTGACTGATTGTTGTCCTATGGACAGAGTCTCCCACCTCAGCTGTAGATCTCTGCAGTTCATCCAGAGTGATCATGGGCCTCTTGGCTGCATCTCTGATCAGTCTTCTCCTTGTATGAGCTGAAAGTTTAGAGGGACGGCCAGGTCTTGGTAGATTTGCAGTGGTCTGATACTCGTTCCATTTCAATCAGTGCTCCTTGGGATGTTTAAAACTTGGGAAATCTTTTTGTATCAAAATCCGGCTTTAAACATCTTCACAACAGTATCTCGGACCTGCCTGGTGTGTTCCTTGTTCTTCATGATGCTCTCTGCGCTTTTAACGGACCTCTGAGACTATCACAGTGCAGGTGCATTTATACGGAGACTTGATTACACACAGGTGGATTGTATTTATCATCATTAGTCATTTAGGTCAACATTGGATCATTCAGAGATCCTCACTGAACTTCTGGAGATAGTTTGCTGCACTGAAAGTAAAGTGGCTGAATAATTTTGCACGCCCAATTTTTCAGTTTTTGATTTGTTAAAAAAGTTTGAAATATCCAATAAATGTCGTTCCACTTCATGATTGTGTCCCACTTGTTGTTGATTCTTCACAAAAAAATACAGTTTTATATCTTTATGTTTGAAGACTGAAATGTGGCAAAAGGTCCCAAAGTTCAAGGGGGCCGAATACTTTCGCAAGGCACTGTATATAGAGGGAGAGACACAATACACACACCATTTATAGAGAGAGATATATAGAGGGAGAGACAATACACACACCGTTTATAGAGAGAGATATATAGAGGGAGAGACACAATACACACACCGTTTATAGAGAGAGATATATAGAGGGAGAGACACAATACACACACCGTTTATATAGAGAGATACATAGTGGGAGAGACAGACATTCAGATAAATATATTTAGAAAGAGTGACATTTAGAAAGAGGTAGAGACATACAGAGAGAAAGAAAAGCAGAGAGACATAGAGAGGGAGAGAGAGAGAGGGAGAGACAGAGAGAGAGGGAGAGAAACAGAGAGGGGGAGACAGAGAGAGAGGAGACAGACAGAGAGAGAGGGAGAGAGAGAGAGATAGGGAGAGAGAGAGAGACAGACAGAGAGGAAAAAAGAGAGATGAAGGGAGACAGAGAGGGAGAGACAGACAGAGATAGGGAGGGAGAGAGACAAACAGAAACATTCAGAGAGAGGGAGAAAGAGCTAAAAAAAACACCACAGTCAGAGAGAGGGAGGGAATAGAGAGGGAGAGAGAGCGAGAGAAAGTTCAGTTCTGATTGAGTTGTGTGGAGGTTGTTTTACATTTCTCCCCTGGATGAAAGACCACCATCACAACCAACCGTCTACCATGGGCCTTTCAACACACACTGGCTGACTAACACTTATCTAAATACACACACACACACACACACACACACACACACACACACACACACACACACACACACACACACACACACACACACACACACACACACACACACACACACACACACACACGACGAGTAGAGGTGAGAAAATAACTAGATGTCGTACAGCCAGAGATGCCGGAGTACATGTCAGCAAAGCGTGGGTCTCTCTCCTGTGAGAACATGGTGTCCGTCTTGTCAGTGTTCTTGCCCGCCTCGTGAACCCCTCCTCCCACACTGGGAACGGGCACCTGGAGGGAGACTTCATTTAGTAATACTAACTTTATTTATACAAGGGTGTGAGTATATCCCCCTTGCAGATGTACAGTCAACAGCTAGAAAGAGAGGAGGGAAGGACCTCTTCACTTAATGAAACCCTAGAAACTGATGTACAGTCAACAGCTAGAAAGAGAGTGGGGAAGGACCTCTTCACTTAATGAAACCCTAGAAACTGATGTACAGTCAACAGCTAGAAAGAGAGGAGGGAAGGACCTCTTCACTTAATGAAACCCTAGAAACTGATGTACAGTCAACAGCTAGAAAGAGAGGAGGGGAGGTCCTCTTCACTTAATGAAACCCTAGAAACTGATGTACAGTCAACAGCTAGAAAGAGAGTGGGGAAGGACCTCTTCACTTAATGAAACCCTAGAAACTGATGTACAGTCAACAGCTAGAAAGAGAGTGGGGAAGGACCTCTTCACTTAATGAAACCCTAGAAACTGATGTACAGTCAACAGCTAGAAAGAGAGGAGGGGAGGACCTCTTCACTTAATGAAACCCTAGAAACTGATGTACAGTCAACAGCTAGAAAGAGAATGGGGAAGGACCTCTTCACTTAATGAAACCCTAGAAACTGATGTACAGTCAACAGCTAGAAAGAGAGTGGGGAAGGACCTCTTCACTTAATGAAACACTAGAAAGTATTTATACAGCAGGATTTGGATCAATTCCATTTGAATTTAGTCAGTTGAGGAGCTAAACTGAAATTCTAATTTCAATGTTTTTTCCCCCTCAGACAATCATTGAGGAATAATTCCATTTCTGTTTACTTCCTGATTTGACTGAATTCAAATGGAATTGACCCCAAGCCTGTTATCCAGTTGAGCCTCTTAAATGTCCAATGCAGCCATTTTTCAATTAAAAATTGTCATAAAGAAACAAAAATAGCTTCTTAGCAAAGAGCAATTTCTGTGAGAGGAAAACGGAAAACTAGCTGTTATTGGCAGAGAGGTTTGGAACTCTTTCTTATTGGTCTATTAACTAATTGACCACCTGGTGATGTCACCAGGCAGACCAAAACTCCATCCCACCAAAAACAGGCTGTAATTTCAGGCGGTCTTTTCAAATAGCTCTTAACCTAAAAAAGGGCATTATCATAATGTTCACAATTTCACAGTATTATTCCAACATCATAGTATGTAAATATATATAAAACAGAGGGAAATCACATTTTTGACTGCACTGGGCCTTTAATGATATACAATCAACAGCTTCAGAAGCTGTCTAGCATGAAAAGCCAGGGGTATGGACAGGTAAGTAAGCTACACTGGGTACAGTGGGTATAGGGAAGACACACTGTTATATGTTGTATTATCAACAGGCAGCTATAGGGGTTCTGTGGGGTACCTGTGATAGGTCGTAGGCTGTCAGGCCGTCTCTCTGATGGACCTCCAGCTCTGCCTGCTGCTGCTGTTGGAGCTGCCTGGAGAACACACACAATGACAACACATTAATACACATTAACACAATACCATCACTTTGATATGTTTCCTCTTTAGATTGTATTATTAGTAACAGATGGTCAAGTTAGTGATACACAATAGCAAAACACCAGCATCCGAACGTACCAGCAAGATACCACACCTGGCACCCTAACGGCTGTAGAACAAATCAGAACATTGACCGACTGGAAAAACCTAAGGGTCCTTTGTGAATGTACTATTAAATACAGACTACAAGCTGGTCTGTCCATCTGTGCTGAATGACTATAGGGGGTAACAGACTGCTCTCTCCTCTCCATCCCTTTCTGTCTTTATCATTCCCTTGTTTTCTCTCTTTCCCTTGCTCTAGTTCTCTCTCCCTACTCAAAGCTGTCCAGGCTCTGCCTCTTAACAAGGAGCAGATTCTAACTGTGTCTTCTATACACTGGGAAACAACAGACTCTAACTGTGTCTTCTATACACTGGGAAACAACAGATTCTAACTGTGTCTTCTATACACTGGGAAACAACAGATTCTAACTGTCTTCTATACACTGTGAAACAACATATTCTAACTGTGTCTTCTATACACGGTGAAACAACAGATTCTAACTGTCTTCTATACACTGTGAAACAACAGATTCTAACTGTGTCTTCTATACACTGGGAAACAACATATTCTAACTGTGTCTTCTATACACTGGGAAACAACAGATTCTAACTGTGTCTTCTATACACTGTGAAACAACAGATTCTAACTGTCTTCTATACACTGTGAAACAACATATTCTAACTGTGTCTTCTATACACTGGGAAACAACATATTCTAACTGTGTCTTCTATACACTGGGAAACAACAGATTCTAACTGTGTCTTCTATACACTGGGAAACAACATATTCTAACTGTGTCTTCTATACACTGGGAAACAACAGATTCTAACTGTGTCTTCTATTCACTGGGAAACAACATATTCTAACTGTGTCTTCTATACACTGTAAAACAACAGATTCTAACTGTGTCTTCTATACACTGGGAAACAACATATTCTAACTGTGTCTTCTATACACTGGGAAACAACAGATTCTAACTGTGTCTTCTATACACTGTGAAACAACAGATTCTAACTGTGTCTTCTATACACTGTGAAACAACAGATTCTAACTGTGTCTTCTATACACTGTGAAACAACAGATTCTAACTGTCTTCTATACACTGGGAAACAACAGATTCTAACTGTGTCTTCTATACACTGTGAAACAACAGATTCTAACTGTGTCTTCTATACACTGAGAAACAACAGATTCTAACTGTGTCTTCTATACACTGGGAAACAACAGATTCTAACTGTCTTCTATACACTGTGAAACAACAGATTCTAACTGTCTTCTATACACTGGGAAACAACAGATTCTAACTGTGTCTTCTATACACTGTGAAACAACAGATTCTAACTGTCTTCTATACACTGGGAAACAACAGATTCTAACTGTCTTCTATACACTGTGAAACAACAGATTCTAACTGTGTCTTCTATACACTGGGAAACAACAGATTCTAACTGTCTTCTATACACTGAGAAACAACAGATTCTAACTGTGTCTTCTATACAATGTGAAACAACAGATTCTAACTGTGTCTTCTATACACTGTGAAACAACAGATTCTAACTGTGTCTTCTATACACTGTGAAACAACAGATTCTAACTGTGTCTTCTATACACTGGGAAACAACAGATTCTAACTGTGTCTTCTATACACTGGGAAACAACAGATTCTAACTGTGTCTTCTATACACTGTGAAACAACAGATTCTAACTGTCTTCTATACACTGTGAAACAACAGATTCTAACTGTCTTCTATACACTGGGAAACAACATATTCTAACTGTGTCTTCTATTCACTGTGAAACAACAGATTCTAACTGTGTCTTCTATACACTGGGAAACAACAGATTCTAACTGTCTTCTATACACTGTGAAACAACAGATTCTAACTGTGTCTTCTATACACTGGGAAACAACAGATTCTAACTGTGTCTTCTACACACTGTGAAACAACAGATTCTAACTGTGTCTTCTATACACTGGGAAACAACAGATTCTAACTGTGTCTTCTATACACTGTGAAACAACAGATTCTAACTGTGTCTTCTATACACTGTGAAACAACAGATTCTAACTGTCTTCTATACACTGTGAAACAACAGATTCTAACTGTCTTCTATACACTGGGAAACAACAGATTCTAACTGTGTCTTCTATTCACTGGGAAACAACAGATTCTAACTGTCTTCTATACACTGGGAAACAACAGATTCTAACTGTGTCTTCTATACACTGGGAAACAACAGATTCTAACTGTCTTCTATACACTGTGAAACAACAGATTCTAACTGTGTCTTCTATACACTGTGAAACAACAGATTCTAACTGTGTCTTCTATACACTGGGAAACAACAGATTCTAACTGTGTCTTCTATACACTGTGAAACAACAGATTCTAACTGTCTTCTATACACTGTGAAACAACAGATTCTAACTGTCTTCTATACACTGGGAAACAACAGATTCTAACTGTGTCTTCTATACACTGTGAAACAACAGATTCTAACTGTCTTCTATACACTGGGAAACAACAGATTCTAACTGTGTCTTCTATACACTGTGAAACAACAGATTCTAACTGTGTCTTCTATACACTGTGAAACAACAGATTCTAACTGTGTCTTCTATACACTGGGAAACAACAGATTCTAACTGTCTTCTATACACTGTGAAACAACAGATTCTAACTGTGTCTTCTATACACTGTGAAACAACATATTCTAACTGTGTCTTCTATACACTGGGAAACAACAGATTCTAACTGTGTCTTCTATACACTGTGAAACAACAGATTCTAACTGTGTCTTCTATACACTGTGAAACAACAGATTCTAACTGTGTCTTCTATACACTGGGAAACAACAGATTCTAACTGTGTCTTCTATACACTGTGAAACAACATATTCTAACTGTCTTCTATACACTGGGAAACAACAGATTCTAACTGTGTCTTCTATACACTGTGAAACAACAGATTCTAACTGTGTCTTCTATACACTGGGAAACAACAGATTCTAACTGTCTTCTATACACTGTGAAACAACAGATTCTAACTGTGTCTTCTATACACTGTGAAACAACAGATTCTAACTGTGTCTTCTATACACTGGGAAACAACAGATTCTAACTGTGTCTTCTATACACTGTGAAACAACAGATTCTAACTGTCTTCTATACACTGGGAAACAACAGATTCTAACTGTCTTCTATACACTGTGAAACAACAGATTCTAACTGTCTTCTATACACTGTGAAACAACAGATTCTAACTGTCTTCTATACACTGGGAAACAACAGATTCTAACTGTGTCTTCTATACACTGTGAAACAACAGATTCTAACTGTGTCTTCTATACACTGTGAAACAACAGATTCTAACTGTGTCTTCTATACACTGTGAAACAACAGATTCTAACTGTCTTCTATACACTGGGAAACAACAGATTCTAACTGTGTCTTCTATACACTGTGAAACAACAGATTCTGTGTCTTCTATACACTGTGAAACAACAGATTCTAACTGTGTCTTCTATACACTGTGAAACAACAGATTCTAACTGTGTCTTCTATACACTGTGAAACAACAGATTCTAACTGTGTCTTCTATACACTGGGAAACAACAGATTCTAACTGTGTCTTCTATACACTGTGAAACAACAGATTCTAACTGTCTTCTATACACTGTGAAACAACAGATTCTGTGTCTTCTATACACTGGGAAACAACAGATTCTAACTGTCTTCTATACACTGTGAAACAACATATTCTAACTGTGTCTTCTATACACTGGGAAACAACAGATTCTAACTGTCTTCTATACACTGGGAAACAACAGATTCTAACTGTGTCTTCTATACACTGTGAAACAACAGATTCTAACTGTGTCTTCTATACACTGAGAAACAACAGATTCTAACTGTGTCTTCTATACACTGTGAAACAACAGATTCTAACTGTGTCTTCTATACACTGGGAAACAACAGATTCTAACTGTCTTCTATACACTGGGAAACAACAGATTCTAACTGTCTTCTATACACTGGGAAACAACAGATTCTAACTGTGTCTTCTATACACTGTGAAACAACAGATTCTAACTGTGTCTTCTATACACTGTGAAACAACAGATTCTAACTGTGTCTTCTATACACTGGGAAACAACAGATTCTAACTGTCTTCTATACACTGTGAAACAACAGATTCTAACTGTGTCTTCTATACACTGTGAAACAACAGATTCTAACTGTGTCTTCTATACACTGTGAAACAACAGATTCTAACTGTGTCTTCTATACACTGGGAAACAACAGATTCTAACTGTGTCTTCTATACACTGTGAAACAACAGATTCTAACTGTCTTCTATACACTGTGAAACAACAGATTCTGTGTCTTCTATACACTGGGAAACAACAGATTCTAACTGTCTTCTATACACTGTGAAACAACATATTCTAACTGTGTCTTCTATACACTGGGAAACAACAGATTCTAACTGTCTTCTATACACTGGGAAACAACAGATTCTAACTGTGTCTTCTATACACTGTGAAACAACAGATTCTAACTGTGTCTTCTATACACTGAGAAACAACAGATTCTAACTGTGTCTTCTATACACTGTGAAACAACAGATTCTAACTGTGTCTTCTATACACTGTGAAACAACAGATTCTAACTGTCTTCTATACACTGTGAAACAACAGATTCTAACTGTCTTCTATACACTGTGAAACAACAGATTCTAACTGTGTCTTCTATACACTGTGAAACAACAGATTCTAACTGTCTTCTATACACTGTGAAACAACAGATTCTAACTGTGTCTTCTATACACTGTGAAACAACAGATTCTAACTGTGTCTTCTATACACTGGGAAACAACAGATTCTAACTGTGTCTTCTATACACTGTGAAACAACAGATTCTAACTGTCTTCTATACACTGTGAAACAACAGATTCTAACTGTGTCTTCT
The DNA here is from genome assembly GCF_013265735.2 of Oncorhynchus mykiss. Classification (NCBI taxonomy): domain Eukaryota; kingdom Metazoa; phylum Chordata; class Actinopteri; order Salmoniformes; family Salmonidae; genus Oncorhynchus; species Oncorhynchus mykiss. The sequence continues at coordinate 44,293,485 of NC_048590.1, forward strand.
ATACACTGGGAAACAACAGATTCTAACTGTCTTCTATACACTGTGAAACAACAGATTCTAACTGTCTTCTATACACTGTGAAACAACAGATTCTAACTGTGTCTTCTATACACTGTGAAACAACAGATTCTAACTGTGTCTTCTATACACTGTGAAACAACAGATTCTAATTCAGTACTCTGAAAAACAAGCCTTTTGGGATGTAATGAATAACATGATCTGTGTCCCAAATGGCACCCTTTTCCCTTCATAGCTTCCTATGGGCCCTGGTCAATAGTAGTGCATTCTTAGGGTACCAGCTGGGATACATCCATTGCTGCAGAGTCAGTGTATTCTGAATGCCTAAAGGAGAAGAGCAACACCTGCATGCAAACAAATATTCCCAATAGTCAATGTGGCGGCAATAAGATGTTTCAAGAGCCGTTTTTAAACTCCAAACCATTTCCAGACAGAATGTCTCCTGTCAGCTCTTATGCATCATTAGTAAGCTGGCAACAGAATGTCTGTATTTCTCTCTCTCTCACTCACTCACCACACACACATACAAACACACACAAACAGGCAGATAAACTTTACACACACACACACTTGTGCCTCGAATCCATTTGTCGCTGGCAAATTGCACCACAGCATCTAATTCAGGCCCTTAATTTCAGAAGCCTTGGAGTGATTTCCTGCTAAGTTCTTTTCTGGAGCATCCAACCCTGACATTTCCTATTTACCCAGAGAGAAACAAACTGTTTTTCTTCTCCTGCCATGAGAAGTATACAGCTCTCTCTCTCTGAGGAGACGTGATGAGGAGGAGGCCACTTTAGACGACAGAGGACCAGTTGGGTTTGAGTCCACAGACAGAGAGACCTTAGGACATTGACAGCTCATCTCTGTTGGTCTCTTTTTGCTTTCTCTCTCTAAGTACATCACAACAGTCCTCCTTTCTTGTCTCAAATAAATGACTGAATATCTAAGAGAAAGAATGAGAAAGAGAAACTACTTCCTCCTTTCCTGCCTCAAATCAATTCCTGAATGTCAAAGAGAGAGAGGTGGAAACACTTGTGTTAACAACATGAAAGCGTCCCCTAGCAGTGTACATAGACTGGTGCTGTTCTGAACTTAGTGACCCTGGCCGTCACAGCCTATAAGAGCCTAGCGTCTGACAACAGACCTAATGTGAGTAACTAGAATATATGACGGCCTGTGTGTTTGTGTCCAGATCAAAAACACCTGTCACTAGGAATAAAGAGCTTCCACTGAGGAAAACAAACTACTTCAAAACCCCATTATGTCAAGTGCTGCTTAGTGTCCTCTCAAAGAGACACTTGCAGTGAATATTCTCTCTCTCTCCCAGAAGAGGAGAATAGGAGGTAGAGATGTAGGGAGGGAGGAGGGGTGAGCACACAGAGGGTCACCTGGACTAAGATGGATAACACTTGGCCAGGAAAACTCCACAGGATATTTGAACTTCGAAAGAATGCGCAAAAATACGTCCAGCCAAGCTGGCTCCAAATTTCCATCACAGTTACACCCTCTCCTGTTGAACCACCTCTACAGCACAGTTACACCCTCTCCTGTTGAACCACCTCTACAGCACAGTTACACACTCTCCTGTTGAACCACCTCTACAGCACAGTTACACACTCTCCTGTTGAACCACCTCTACAGCACAGTTACACCCTCTCCTGTTGAACCACCTCTACAGCACAGTTACACACTCTCCTGTTGAACCACCTCTACAGCACAGTTACACACTCTCCTGTTGAACCACCTCTACAGCACAGTTACACACTCTCCTGTTGAACCACCTCTACAGCACAGTTACACTCTCCTGTTGAACCACCTCTACAGCACAGTTACACACTCTCCTGTTGAACCACCTCTACAGCACAGTTACACACTCTCCTGTTGAACCACCTCTACAGCACAGTTACACCCTCTCCTGTTGAACCACCTCTACAGCACAGTTACACCCTCTCCTGTTGAACCACCTCTACAGCACAGTTACACACTCTCCTGTTGAACCACCTCTACAGCACAGTTACACACTCTCCTGTTGAACCACCTCTACAGCACAGTTACACCCTCTCCTGTTGAACCACCTCTACAGCACAGTTACACTCTCCTGTTGAACCACCTCTACAGCACAGTTACACCCTCTCCTGTTGAACCACCTCTACAGCACAGTTACACCCTCTCCTGTTGAACCACCTCTACAGCACAGTTACACCCTCTCCTGTTGAACCACCTCTACAGCACAGTTACACCCTCTCCTGTTGAACCACCTCTACAACACAGTTACACACTCTCCTGTTGAACCACCTCTACAGCACAGTTACACCCTCTCCTGTTGAACCACCTCTACAACACAGTTACACCCTCTCCTGTTGAACCACCTCTACAGCACAGTTACACCCTCTCCTGTTGAACCACCTCTACAACACAGTTACACACTCTCCTGTTGAACCACCTCTACAGCACAGTTACACACTCTCCTGTTGAACCACCTCTACAGCACAGTTACACTCTCCTGTTGAACCACCTCTACAGCACAGTTACACACTCTCCTGTTGAACCACCTCTACAGCACAGTTACACTCTCCTGTTGAACCACCTCTACAGCACAGTTACACCCTCTCCTGTTGAACCACCTCTACAGCACAGTTACACACTCTCCTGTTGAACCACCTCTACAGCACAGTTACACTCTCCTGTTGAACCACCTCTACAGCACAGTTACACACTCTCCTGTTGAACCACCTCTACAGCACAGTTACACACTCTCCTGTTGAACCACCTCTACAGCACAGTTACACCCTCTCCTGTTGAACCACCTCTACAGCACAGTTACACCCTCTCCTGTTGAACCACCTCTACAACACAGTTACACACTCTCCTGTTGAACCACCTCTACAGCACAGTTACACCCTCTCCTGTTGAACCACCTCTACAGCACAGTTACACACTCTCCTGTTGAACCACCTCTACAGCACAGTTACACACTCTCCTGTTGAACCACCTCTACAGCACAGTTACACACTCTCCTGTTGAACCACCTCTACAGCACAGTTACACCCTCTCCTGTTGAACCACCTCTACAGCACAGTTACACACTCTCCTGTTGAACCACCTCTACAGCACAGTTACACACTCTCCTGTTGAACCACCTCTACAGCACAGTTACACCCTCTCCTGTTGAACCACCTCTACAGCACAGTTACACACTCTCCTGTTGAACCACCTCTACAGCACAGTTACACACTCTCCTGTTGAACCACCTCTACAGCACAGTTACACCCTCTCCTGTTGAACCACCTCTACAACACAGTTACACACTCTCCTGTTGAACCACCTCTACAGCACAGTTACACACTCTCCTGTTGAACCACCTCTACAGCAGTTACACACTCTCCTGTTGAACCACCTCTACAGCACAGTTACACCCTCTCCTGTTGAACCACCTCTACAGCACAGTTACACCCTCTCCTGTTGAACCACCTCTACAGCACAGTTACACACTCTCCTGTTGAACCACCTCTACAGCACAGTTACACCCTCTCCTGTTGAACCACCTCTACAACACAGTTACACACTCTCCTGTTGAACCACCTCTACAGCACAGTTACACCCTCTCCTGTTGAACCACCTCTACAGCACAGTTACACACTCTCCTGTTGAACCACCTCTACAGCACAGTTACACACTCTCCTGTTGAACCACCTCTACAGCACAGTTACACACTCTCCTGTTGAACCACCTCTACAGCACAGTTACACCCTCTCCTGTTGAACCACCTCTACAGCACAGTTACACACTCTCCTGTTGAACCACCTCTACAGCACAGTTACACACTCTCCTGTTGAACCACCTCTACAGCACAGTTACACACTCTCCTGTTGAACCACCTCTACAGCACAGTTACACTCTCCTGTTGAACCACCTCTACAGCACAGTTACACACTCTCCTGTTGAACCACCTCTACAGCACAGTTACACTCTCCTGTTGAACCACCTCTACAGCACAGTTACACACTCTCCTGTTGAACCACCTCTACAGCACAGTTACACACTCTCCTGTTGAACCACCTCTACAGCACAGTTACACACTCTCCTGTTGAACCACCTCTACAGCACAGTTACACCCTCTCCTGTTGAACCACCTCTACAGCACAGTTACACACTCTCCTGTTGAACCACCTCTACAGCACAGTTACACACTCTCCTGTTGAACCACCTCTACAGCACAGTTACACACTCTCCTGTTGAACCACCTCTACAGCACAGTTACACCCTCTCCTGTTGAACCACCTCTACAGCACAGTTACACCCTCTCCTGTTGAACCACCTCTACAGCACAGTTACACCCTCTCCTGTTGAACCACCTCTACAGCACAGTTACACCCTCTCCTGTTGAACCACCTCTACAGCACAGTTACACCCTCTCCTGTTGAACCACCTCTACAGCACAGTTACACACTCTCCTGTTGAACCACCTCTACAGCACAGTTACACACTCTCCTGTTGAACCACCTCTACAGTACTCTGCATCACACGGTCAGGAAGAAACATTATGAAAATGGAACCGGTTATTTATTTATTTCACATCAGGACCAGAGGTTCAGAGTGTGTGTGTCTGATGTGTGTGTTTGTAAGTGTGTGTGTGCACTTGTACGTGTGTGTGTGTATGCTTGAAAGTGTGTAAGTGTGTGTGTGCACTTGTACATGCGCACTTGTATGTGCGTGTGTAAGTGTGTGTGTGTGTGTGATGCAGATGAGTGGCTAAGGTTTATAATTTGTTGTGGTTCTGCTCTGATGCCCCTGGGTAAACTACAGCGGGGTTAAAACAGTGGAAAGGGAATGGCTTCATTGGTGACTTGGCTGCTATGGTATGTGTGTGTGTGTGTGTTCTCTGCCCACACATTCAGAGCTGGCCTAATAGTGGAGTTCTGAGGGAAGCAGCCAGGTCACGCAGCAGTGGCTGATGGGATGTAGCAAGGGTGCAATCGGGCAGCCTGAGGCTTGTAGCCATGGTAACAATACCAATGCACACACGGACACACAAAAGCCCTCCACGGATGACTTCCTAAAGAGAAACAGTCCCAGAAACAGGAACAGAAGTGGAGGCTAGCCTCTAACATCTCAGTTTATGGTTCCTACCTAGAGCCAGCCAACATGACTAATTATTACAGATGGCTCTGTTTGGCTTGATCAACAACTGAGGCACACTGAGACGGGGCAGTGTGTGAGGTGTGGGTCTGTCATGGCTCCAAAGTCATCTCCCTCTGCACTCCTGCAGGCTAAAGGACAGTCAGGAAGCCCGTTGGAACATAGACCACACTACCATGCAGCTGCTACAACACTGTTGGAGCTGTTAGAATACACACTCTCCATTACAATGCTGCCATTACTTTAATCCAGATACACTGCATGACCACCAGTATGTGGACACCTGCTCGTTGAACATCTCATTCCCTTTAATCCAGATACACTGTATGACCACCAGTATGTGGACACCTGCTCCTCGAACATCTCATTCCCTTTAATCCAGATACACTGCATGACCACCAGTATGTGGACACCTGCTCCTCGAACATCTCATTCCCTTTAATCCAGATACACTGCATGACCACCAGTATGTGGACACCTGCTCCTCGAACATCTCATTCCCTTTAATCCAGATACACTGCATGACCACCAGTATGTGGACACCTGCTCATTGAACATCTCATTCCCTTTAATCCAGATACACTGCATGACCAACAGTATGTGGACACCTGCTCGTTGAACATCTCATTCCCTTTAATCCAGATACACTGCATGACCACCAGTATGTAGACACCTGCTCCTCGAACATCTCATTCCCTTTAATACACTGCATGACCACCAGTATGTGGACACCTGCTCGTTGAACATCTCATTCCCTTTAATCCAGATACACTGCATGACCACCAGTATGTGGACACCTGCTCGTTGAACATCTCATTCCCTTTAATCCAGATACACTGTATGACCACCAGTATGTGGACACCTGCTCGTTGAACATCTCATTCCCTTTAATCCAGATACACTGCATGACCACCAGTATGTGGACACCTGCTCCTCGAACATCTCATTCCCTTTAATCCAGATACACTGTATGACCACCAGTATGTGGACACCTGCTCGTTGAACATCTCATTCCCTTTAATCCAGATACACTGCATGACCACCAGTATGTGGACACCTGCTCGTTGAACATCTCATTCCCTTTAATCCAGATACACTGCATGACCACCAGTATGTGGACACCTGCTCCTCGAACATCTCATTCCCTTTAATCCAGATACACTGTATGACCACCAGTATGTGGACACCTGCTCGTTGAACATCTCATTCCCTTTAATCCAGATACACTGCATGACCACCAGTATGTGGACACCTGCTCCTCGAACATCTCATTCCCTTTAATCCAGATACACTGCATGACCACCAGTATGTGGACACCTGCTCGTTGAACATCTCATTCCCTTTAATCCAGATACACTGCATGACCACCAGTATGTGGACACCTGCTTGTTGAACATCTCATTCCCTTTAATCCAGATACACTGCATGACCACCAGTATGTGGACACCTGCTCCTCGAACATCTCATTCCCTTTAATCCAGATACACTGCATGACCACCAGTATGTGGACACCTGCTCGTTGAACATCTCATTCCCTTTAATCCAGATACACTCCATGACCACCAGTATGTGAACACCTGCTCCTCGAACATCTCATTCCCTTTAATCCAGATACACTGCATGACCACCAGTATGTGAACACCTGCTCGTTGAACATCTCATTCCCTTTAATCCAGATACACTGCATGACCACCAGTATGTGGACACCTGCTCGTTGAACATCTCATTCCCTTTAATCCAGATACACTGTATGACCACCAGTATGTGAACACCTGCTCCTCGAACATCTCATTCCCTTTAATCCAGACACACTGCATGACCACCAGTATGTGAACACCTGCTCCTCGAACATCTCATTCCCTTTAATCCAGATACACTGCATGACCACCAGTATGTGGACACCTGCTCCTCGAACATCTCATTCCCTTTAATCCAGATACACTGCATGACCACCAGTATGTGAACACCTGCTCGTTGAACATCTCATTCCCTTTAATCCAGATACACTGTATGACCACCAGTATGTGAACACCTGCTCGTTGAACATCTCATTCCCTTTAATCCAGATACACTGCATGACCACCAGTATGTGGACACCTGCTCGTTGAACATCTCATTCCCTTTAATCCAGATACACTGCATGACCACCAGTATGTGGACACCTGCTCGTTGAACATCTCATTCCCTTTAATCCAGATACACTGCATGACCACCAGTATGTGGACACCTGCTCCTCGAACATCTCATTCCCTTTAATCCAGATACACTGCATGACCACCAGTATGTGGACACCTGCTCCTCGAACATCTCATTCCCTTTAATCCAGATACACTGCATGACCACCAGTATGTGGACACCTGCTCGTTGAACATCTCATTCCCTTTAATCCAGATACACTGTATGACCACCAGTATGTGGACACCTGCTCGTTGAACATCTCATTCCCTTTAATCCAGATACACTGCATGACCACCAGTATGTGGACACCTGCTCGTTGAACATCTCATTCCCTTTAATCCAGATACACTGCATGACCACCAGTATGTGGACGCCTGCTCCTCGAACATCTCATTCCCTTTAATCCAGATACACTGCATGACCACCAGTATGTGAACACCTGCTCCTCGAACATCTCATTCCCTTTAATCCAGATACACTGTATGACCACCAGTATGTGGACACCTGCTCCTCGAACATCTCATTCCCTTTAATACACTGCATGACCACCAGTATGTGGACACCTGCTCGTTGAACATCTCATTCCCTTTAATCCAGATACACTGTATGACCACCAGTATGTGAACACCTGCTCGTTGAACATCTCATTCCCTTTAATCCAGATACACTGCATGACCACCAGTATGTGGACACCTGCTCGTTGAACATCTCATTCCCTTTAATACACTGTATGACCACCAGTATGTGGACACCTGCTCATTGAACATCTCATTCCCTTTAATCCAGATACACTGCATGACCACCAGTATGTGGACACCTGCTCGTTGAACATCTCATTCCCTTTAATACACTGTATGACCACCAGTATGTGGACACCTGCTCGTTGAACATCTCATTCCCTTTAATACACTCCATGACCACCAGTATGTGGACACCTGCTCGTTGAACATCTCATTCCCTTTAATCCAGATACACTGCATGACCACCAGTATGTGGACACCTGCTCCTCGAACATCTCATTCCCTTTAATCCAGATACACTGCATGACCACCAGTATGTGGACACCTGCTCCTCGAACATCTCATTCCCTTTAATCCAGATACACTGTATGACCACCAGTATGTGGACACCTGCTCGTTGAACATCTCATTCCCTTTAATCCAGATACACTGTATGACCACCAGTATGTGGACACCTGCTCCTCGAACATCTCATTCCCTTTAATCCAGATACACTGCATGACCACCAGTATGTGGACACCTGCTCCTCGAACATCTCATTCCCTTTAATCCAGATACACTGCATGACCACCAGTATGTGGACACCTGCTCGTTGAACATCTCATTCCCTTTAGTCCAGATACACTGCATGACCACCAGTATGTGGACACCTGCTCGTTGAACATCTCATTCCCTTTAATCCAGATACACTGCATGACCACCAGTATGTGAACACCTGCTCGTTGAACATCTCATTCCCTTTAATCCAGATACACTGCATGACCACCAGTATGTGAACACCTGCTCGTTGAACATCTCATTCCCTTTAATCCAGATACACTGCATGACCACCAGTATGTGGACACCTGCTCGTTGAACATCTCATTCCCTTTAATACACTGCATGACCACCAGTATGTGGACACCTGCTCGTTGAACATCTCATTCCCTTTAATACACTGCATGACCACCAGTATGTGGACACCTGCTCGTTGAACATCTCATTCCCTTTAATCCAGATACACTGCATGACCACCAGTATGTGGACACCTGCTCGTTGAACATCTCATTCCCTTTAATCCAGATACACTGCATGACCACCAGTATGTGGACACCTGCTCGTTGAACATCTCATTCCCTTTAATACACTGCATGACCACCAGTATGTGGACACCTGCTCGTTGAACATCTCATTCCCTTTAATACACTGCATGACCACCAGTATGTGGACACCTGCTCGTTGAACATCTCATTCCCTTTAATCCAGATACACTGCATGACCACCAGTATGTGGACACCTGCTCCTCGAACATCTCATTCCGTTTAATCCAGATACACTGTATGACCACCAGTATGTGGACACCTGCTCGTTGAACATCTCATTCCCTTTAATCCAGATACACTGCATGACCACCAGTATGTGGACACCTGCTCCTCGAACATCTCATTCCCTTTAATCCAGATACACTGCATGACCACCAGTATGTGGACACCTGCTCGTTGAACATCTCATTCCCTTTAATCCAGATACACTGCATGACCACCAGTATGTGGACACCTGCTTGTTGAACATCTCATTCCCTTTAATCCAGATACACTGCATGACCACCAGTATGTGGACACCTGCTCCTCGAACATCTCATTCCCTTTAATCCAGATACACTGCATGACCACCAGTATGTGGACACCTGCTCGTTGAACATCTCATTCCCTTTAATACACTGTATGACCACCAGTATGTGGACACCTGCTCATTGAACATCTCATTCCCTTTAATCCAGATACACTGCATGACCACCAGTATGTGGACACCTGCTCCTCGAACATCTCATTCCCTTTAATCCAGATACACTGTATGACCACCAGTATGTGGACACCTGCTCCTCGAACATCTCATTCCCTTTAATACACTGCATGACCACCAGTATGTGGACACCTGCTCGTTGAACATCTCATTCCCTTTAATCCAGATACACTGTATGACCACCAGTATGTGAACACCTGCTCGTTGAACATCTCATTCCCTTTAATCCAGATACACTGCATGACCACCAGTATGTGGACACCTGCTCGTTGAACATCTCATTCCCTTTAATACACTGTATGACCACCAGTATGTGGACACCTGCTCATTGAACATCTCATTCCCTTTAATCCAGATACACTGCATGACCACCAGTATGTGGACACCTGCTCGTTGAACATCTCATTCCCTTTAATACACTGTATGACCACCAGTATGTGGACACCTGCTCGTTGAACATCTCATTCCCTTTAATACACTCCATGACCACCAGTATGTGGACACCTGCTCGTTGAACATCTCATTCCCTTTAATCCAGATACACTGCATGACCACCAGTATGTGAACACCTGCTCGTTGAACATCTCATTCCCTTTAATCCAGATACACTGCATGACCACCAGTATGTGAACACCTGCTCGTTGAACATCTCATTCCCTTTAATCCAGATACACTGCATGACCACCAGTATGTGGACACCTGCTCGTTGAACATCTCATTCCCTTTAATACACTGCATGACCACCAGTATGTGGACACCTGCTCGTTGAACATCTCATTCCCTTTAATACACTGCATGACCACCAGTATGTGGACACCTGCTCGTTGAACATCTCATTCCCTTTAATCCAGATACACTGCATGACCACCAGTATGTGGACACCTGCTCGTTGAACATCTCATTCCCTTTAATCCAGATACACTGCATGACCACCAGTATGTGGACACCTGCTCGTTGAACATCTCATTCCCTTTAATACACTGCATGACCACCAGTATGTGAACACCTGCTCGTTGAACATCTCATTCCCTTTAATCCAGATACACTGCATGACCACCAGTATGTGGACACCTGCTCGTTGAACATCTCATTCCCTTTAATACACTGCATGACCACCAGTATGTGGACACCTGCTCGTTGAACATCTCATTCCCTTTAATACACTGCATGACCACCAGTATGTGGACACCTGCTCGTTGAACATCTCATTCCCTTTAATCCAGATACACTGCATGACCACCAGTATGTGGACACCTGCTCGTTGAACATCTCATTCCCTTTAATCCAGATACACTGCATGACCACCAGTATGTGGACACCTGCTCGTTGAACATCTCATTCCCTTTAATACACTGCATGACCACCAGTATGTGGACACCTGCTCGTTGAACATCTCATTCCCTTTAATACACTGCATGACCACCAGTATGTGGACACCTGCTCGTTGAACATCTCATTCCCTTTAATCCAGATACACTGCATGACCACCAGTATGTGGACACCTGCTCCTCGAACATCTCATTCCGTTTAATCCAGATACACTGTATGACCACCAGTATGTGGACACCTGCTCGTTGAACATCTCATTCCCTTTAATCCAGATACACTGCATGACCACCAGTATGTGGACACCTGCTCCTCGAACATCTCATTCCCTTTAATCCAGATACACTGCATGACCACCAGTATGTGGACACCTGCTCGTTGAACATCTCATTCCCTTTAATCCAGATACACTGCATGACCACCAGTATGTGGACACCTGCTTGTTGAACATCTCATTCCCTTTAATCCAGATACACTGCATGACCACCAGTATGTGGACACCTGCTCCTCGAACATCTCATTCCCTTTAATCCAGATACACTGCATGACCACCAGTATGTGGACACCTGCTCGTTGAACATCTCATTCCCTTTAATACACTGTATGACCACCAGTATGTGGACACCTGCTCATTGAACATCTCATTCCCTTTAATCCAGATACACTGCATGACCACCAGTATGTGGACACCTGCTCCTCGAACATCTCATTCCCTTTAATCCAGATACACTGTATGACCACCAGTATGTGGACACCTGCTCCTCGAACATCTCATTCCCTTTAATACACTGCATGACCACCAGTATGTGGACACCTGCTCGTTGAACATCTCATTCCCTTTAATCCAGATACACTGTATGACCACCAGTATGTGAACACCTGCTCGTTGAACATCTCATTCCCTTTAATCCAGATACACTGCATGACCACCAGTATGTGGACACCTGCTCGTTGAACATCTCATTCCCTTTAATACACTGTATGACCACCAGTATGTGGACACCTGCTCATTGAACATCTCATTCCCTTTAATCCAGATACACTGCATGACCACCAGTATGTGGACACCTGCTCGTTGAACATCTCATTCCCTTTAATACACTGTATGACCACCAGTATGTGGACACCTGCTCGTTGAACATCTCATTCCCTTTAATACACTCCATGACCACCAGTATGTGGACACCTGCTCGTTGAACATCTCATTCCCTTTAATCCAGATACACTGCATGACCACCAGTATGTGAACACCTGCTCGTTGAACATCTCATTCCCTTTAATCCAGATACACTGCATGACCACCAGTATGTGAACACCTGCTCGTTGAACATCTCATTCCCTTTAATCCAGATACACTGCATGACCACCAGTATGTGGACACCTGCTCGTTGAACATCTCATTCCCTTTAATACACTGCATGACCACCAGTATGTGGACACCTGCTCGTTGAACATCTCATTCCCTTTAATACACTGCATGACCACCAGTATGTGGACACCTGCTCGTTGAACATCTCATTCCCTTTAATCCAGATACACTGCATGACCACCAGTATGTGGACACCTGCTCGTTGAACATCTCATTCCCTTTAATCCAGATACACTGCATGACCACCAGTATGTGGACACCTGCTCGTTGAACATCTCATTCCCTTTAATACACTGCATGACCACCAGTATGTGGACACCTGCTCGTTGAACATCTCATTCCCTTTAATACACTGCATGACCACCAGTATGTGGACACCTGCTCGTTGAACATCTCATTCCCTTTAATCCAGATACACTGCATGACCACCAGTATGTGGACACCTGCTCCTCGAACATCTCATTCCCTTTAATCCAGATACACTGTATGACCACCAGTATGTGGACACCTGCTCGTTGAACATCTCATTCCCTTTAATCCAGATACACTGCATGACCACCAGTATGTGGACACCTGCTCCTCGAACATCTCATTCCCTTTAATCCAGATACACTGCATGACCACCAGTATGTGGACACCTGCTCGTTGAACATCTCATTCCCTTTAATCCAGATACACTGCATGACCACCAGTATGTGGACACCTGCTTGTTGAACATCTCATTCCCTTTAATCCAGATACACTGCATGACCACCAGTATGTGGACACCTGCTCCTCGAACATCTCATTCCCTTTAATCCAGATACACTGCATGACCACCAGTATGTGGACACCTGCTCGTTGAACATCTCATTCCCTTTAATCCAGATACACTGCATGACCACCAGTATGTGAACACCTGCTCGTTGAACATCTCATTCCCTTTAATCCAGATACACTGCATGACCACCAGTATGTGGACACCTGCTCGTTGAACATCTCATTCCCTTTAATACACTGTATGACCACCAGTATGTGGACACCTGCTCATTGAACATCTCATTCCCTTTAATCCAGATACACTGCATGACCACCAGTATGTGGACACCTGCTCCTCGAACATCTCATTCCCTTTAATCCAGATACACTGTATGACCACCAGTATGTGGACACCTGCTCCTCGAACATCTCATTCCCTTTAATACACTGCATGACCACCAGTATGTGGACACCTGCTCGTTGAACATCTCATTCCCTTTAATCCAGATACACTGTATGACCACCAGTATGTGAACACCTGCTCGTTGAACATCTCATTCCCTTTAATCCAGATACACTGCATGACCACCAGTATGTGGACACCTGCTCGTTGAACATCTCATTCCCTTTAATACACTGTATGACCACCAGTATGTGGACACCTGCTCATTGAACATCTCATTCCCTTTAATCCAGATACACTGCATGACCACCAGTATGTGGACACCTGCTCGTTGAACATCTCATTCCCTTTAATACACTGTATGACCACCAGTATGTGGACACCTGCTCGTTGAACATCTCATTCCCTTTAATACACTCCATGACCACCAGTATGTGGACACCTGCTCGTTGAACATCTCATTCCCTTTAATCCAGATACACTGCATGACCACCAGTATGTGGACACCTGCTCCTCGAACATCTCATTCCCTTTAATCCAGATACACTGTATGACCACCAGTATGTGGACACCTGCTCGTTGAACATCTCATTCCCTTTAATCCAGATACACTGTATGACCACCAGTATGTGGACACCTGCTCCTCGAACATCTCATTCCCTTTAATCCAGATACACTGCATGACCACCAGTATGTGGACACCTGCTCCTCGAACATCTCATTCCCTTTAATCCAGATACACTGCATGACCACCAGTATGTGGACACCTGCTCGTTGAACATCTCATTCCCTTTAATCCAGATACACTGCATGACCACCAGTATGTGGACACCTGCTCCTCGAACATCTCATTCCCTTTAATCCAGATACACTGCATGACCACCAGTATGTGGACACCTGCTCCTCGAACATCTCATTCCCTTTAATCCAGATACACTGCATGACCACCAGTATGTGGACACCTGCTCGTTGAACATCTCATTCCCTTTAATCCAGATACACTGCATGACCACCAGTATGTGGACACCTGCTCGTTGAACATCTCATTCCCTTTAATCCAGATACACTGCATGACCACCAGTATGTGAACACCTGCTCGTTGAACATCTCATTCCCTTTAATCCAGATACACTGCATGACCACCAGTATGTGGACACCTGCTCGTTGAACATCTCATTCCCTTTAATACACTGCATGACCACCAGTATGTGGACACCTGCTCGTTGAACATCTCATTCCCTTTAATACACTGCATGACCACCAGTATGTGGACACCTGCTCGTTGAACATCTCATTCCCTTTAATCCAGATACACTGCATGACCACCAGTATGTGGACACCTGCTCGTTGAACATCTCATTCCCTTTAATCCAGATACACTGCATGACCACCAGTATGTGAACACCTGCTCGTTGAACATCTCATTCCCTTTAATCCAGATACACTGCATGACCACCAGTATGTGGACACCTGCTCGTTGAACATCTCATTCCCTTTAATACACTGCATGACCACCAGTATGTGGACACCTGCTCGTTGAACATCTCATTCCCTTTAATACACTGCATGACCACCAGTATGTGGACACCTGCTCGTTGAACATCTCATTCCCTTTAATCCAGATACACTGCATGACCACCAGTATGTGGACACCTGCTCGTTGAACATCTCATTCCCTTTAATCCAGATACACTGCATGACCACCAGTATGTGGACACCTGCTCGTTGAACATCTCATTCCCTTTAATACACTGCATGACCACCAGTATGTGGACACCTGCTCGTTGAACATCTCATTCCCTTTAATCCAGATACACTGCATGACCACCAGTATGTGGACACCTGCTCGTTGAACATCTCATTCCCTTTAATACACTGTATGACCACCAGTATGTGGACACCTGCTCGTTGAACATCTCATTCCCTTTAATACACTGCATGACCACCAGTATGTGGACACCTGCTCGTTGAACATCTCATTCCCTTTAATACACTGCATGACCACCAGTATGTGGACACCTGCTCGTTGAACATCTCATTCCAGAATCATGGGCTTTAGTATGGAGTTGGTTCCCCCCCTTTGCTGCTATAACAGCCTCCACTCTTCTGGGAAGGCTTTCCACTAGATGTTGGAACATTGCTGCGGGGACTTTCTTCCATTCAGCCACAAGAGCGTTAGTGAGGTCGGGCACAGATGTTGGGAGATTAGGCCTGGCTCGCAGTCAGCATTCCAATTCATCCTAATGGTTTTCAATGGGGTTGAGGTTAGGGGTCTGTGCAGGCCAGTCAAGTTCTTCCACACCGATCTCGACAAACCATTTCTATATGGACCTCGCTTTATGCATGGGGGTATTGTCATGCTGAAACAGCAAAGGGCCTTCCCCAAACTGTTGCCACAAAGTTGGAAGCACAGAATTGTCTAAAATGTCATTGTATGCTGTAGTGTTAATATTTTCCTTCACTGCAACTAAGGGGCCCGAACCATGAAAAACAGGCACTATGCATTCTCCTTGCATCTGCCAAACCCAGAATTGTCCGTTGGACTGCCAGATGGTGAAGGGTGATTCATCACTCCAGAAAACGTGTTTCCACTGCTCCAGAGTCCGGCGGTGAGCTTTACTCCTCTCCAGCCGACGCTTGGCATTGCGCATGGTGATCTTAGGCTTGTGTGGGGCTGCTCGCCATAGAAACCCATCTCATGAAGCTCCTCACGAACAGTTGTTGTGCTGACGTTTCTTCCAGAGGCAGTTTGGAACTCGGTAGTGAGTGTTGCCACCGAGGACAGACCATTTAGCACGGCAGAAATTGTACAAACTGACTGCTTGGAAAGGTGGCATCCTATGACGGTGCCACATTGAAAGTCACTGAGCTCTTCAGTACAGGCCATTATACAAGCCAATGTTTGTCTGTGGAGATTGCATGGCTGTGTGTTCGATTATACACCTGTCAGCAACGGGTGTTGCTGAAATAGCCTAATCTACTAATTTGAAGGGGTATGCATATACTGTTGTATGCATATTGTAGGTGCAGATTCACCATGCATGGTATGGTATTGTCATTGTCCAAGGCCCACAGTGTGTACTGCACCCAGCTCTGATAAATAACAGGGCTTTCTCCACTGGCTTCCCCCACAACTACATCTTATCTGATTTATTTGGTCCAGTAGTAGTCGCTACCACAGTAGTGACATACGGCCTGCACTCTGTGTGTGTGTGTGTGGTTATATATGGGCTGTATACATAGATATATGCCCAGCTAGTTCTCCAGAAATGATTGATTGTGTAACCTATCGTTGGTGAAGAGATATCCTATATGAGAGGGGGTATAACCCAGGAGAGTAACGACATTGTCCAGATCCCTATATTCTTTCCCTAATATATGAAGTGTGCACACATTCACTCCCCCCTCAAGAATGTTAAAGCATTGGGCTACATCCCAAATGGCATCCTACTCCCTACATAGTGCAGTGGTTTTGACCAGGGCCCATAGGAAAGAAATATGGCAGTCGCTCGACATCAATCAAACACTCTTAAATCTTGGAGGGGAAGTGAACGAGGGCACACCAGAGATGACAGAGAAGAAACAGAGTGGTGTCTCTCACGGACAATACATTTACTACAGAGTAACACTCAGTTACACCAACAACCAGACGGTCTGTCTCATAACCCTGTGTGTGTGTGTGTGTGTGTGTGTGTGTGTATATGTGTGTCGCTGGGTGAGACTGGCTCAGGTACCCCAGCGGTCAGATGCTGAGCTTCACAACTGTTGTAGAGGGTTGATGAATGAGATGAGATATTTTATGCAGCCTATAAATCTACCAACCCAGTCTGTAGTCAGCCAGGTTTCCACTGCCCCGGCTCTCACCTCAGCTAGAGAGAACACTCCCACACAACGAGCACACACAGACACACACACACACACACACACACACACACACACACACACACACACAGGAATGTTTACTCCGCAAATCTGATCTCCAGAAACATTATGTTACTACCTTCCTTAAGTCATTATAATGTCTGAGGAAATTGAGAAAATGATGTTTCAGAGCATGTTTCCACACAGACACACGCACACACACAAACGGGTGGAGGAGAGAGCAGAACAATCACAATCTAGCAATCTAAAACAAACGGAATAACGGAACTCTTCCAGTGTTTCCCCAGTTCTCTGGAGTGTGAGTGGGATGTTAGTGTTGGAAGCATCAGGATCAAGTTTAAAGTCAATGTTGATGGTCCTGGGGTATGAGGGTTGCACCCATTCTCCAACCACTAAAAGGCCTTTCCTTTTCCTCTCTGGCCTCTATCTAGGCACGGTGACAAAATCAACAGTGACGCTACCGCCCCCTACTGACCAGGACCCGGGAGTGCAGGTGAAAAACTGTGCAGGTAAGCAGTCACGCGCACTGAACACGTGTACGTAAACACAAACACGCTCAGACATGCACATGCATCCACCAACTCACATGTGCACAAACACACATACACTCTTCAATACAGTATCTGCTAGAGGGGATAACTGGGCCTGCTACAGCTAGACGGGATAACTGGGCCTGCTACAGTCAGAGAGGATAACTGGGCCTGCTACAGCCAGAGGGGATAACTAGGCCTGCTACAGCCAGAGGGGATAACTGGGCCTGCTACAGCTAGAGGGGATAACTGGGCCTGCTACAGTCAGAGAGGATAACTGGGCCTGCTACAGCCAGAGGGGATAACTGGGCCTGCTACAGTCAGAGAGGATAACTGGGCCTGCTACAGTCAGAGGGGATAACTGGGCCTGCTACAGCCAGAGGGGATAACTGGGCCTGCTACAGCCAGAGGGGATAACTGGGCCTGCTACAGTCAGAGAGGATAACTGGGCCTGCTACAGCCAGAGGGGATAACTGGGCCTGCTACAGCCAGAGAGGATAACTGGGCCTGCTACAGCCAGAGGGGATAACTGGGCCTGCTACAGCTAGAGGGGATAACTGGGCCTGCTACAGCTAGAGGGGATAACTGGGCCTGCTACAGCCAGAGGGGATAACTGGGCCTGCTACAGCCAGAGGGGATAACTGGGCCTGCACCAGCTAGAGGGGATAACTGGGCCTGCACCAGCTAGAGGGGATAACTGGGCCTGCTACAGCCAGAGGGGATATTATAACTGGTCACTCTAGTCCTTCTAGGCTGATGGCTAAAGGCTGATGGCTGATGGCTAAAGGCTGGTGGCTAAAGGCTGTGGCTAAAGGCTGTGGCTAAAGGCTGATTGCTAAAGGCTGTGGCTAAAGGCTGTGGCTAAAGACATTGGTATGCACATCATTGTGGACCAGAAGAAAACTCTGAAGGCTTTTAAGACTGGAGGCCTGGTCACAGCACAAATTCAATGGGGACATTATGTATTGAGCGTCTCAGAGTAGGAGTGCTGACTTAGGATCAGTTTAGCCTTTTAGATCACAACGAATAAAAACACATGAATAGAGGAATCTGATGCTAGATCAGTACTCCCAGTTCTGGCTATATCTTCCATTGTAGCCCAGAGTCCAACCAACAGGTTTGTGGAACCTGAGGGACCAAAACAAACACAATCTGGAACCTGTCTTCCTACAAAACACACTGTTTAGAGAATGGAAAATGGGCCAAGTTCCACACACACACATACTTTCCTTAAATGTTTAATTGAACACCTTATTAACATGGCGTGAATCAATAAAACACTGTTAATATTATCCTCCATACTGAACCTTTAACAGCTGGTAGTAAAACACACTGCTACCATTCCAACAGTGTGTACTGTCAATATTATGACTGACTGACTGGCTGGCTGACTGGCTGACTGGGGCAGCAGACCTGTATGCTGGCACACTGGTGTTAATAGTCAGTCAGTGTGTCCCGGTGGAACGAGCACTGTGTGTGCATGTGTGTGTGTGACTGTGTGTTCACAACCAGAGCAATGAGTGAAGTGTCAGTGGTGTGTGTAGGGTCATTCCAGTCCAGACACATGCAGAGAGAACAACACTCAAAGATGTTAAAAACTAGCCAGGAGTTTCACAGTATTTCTATTGAGGATGTCCTTTGGACATGATAGAAACACATTCTAAAGAAGACATCTTTCCAACTCATCATCAAGCTTTGATCATTTGAAATCTGCTGTGTAGCGCTAGGGCAAAAAAACTCAAAAGTGCACCCAGGACCGAGATAGGGAAACCCTGGTCTAGAACATTCCGCTGGTCCATTTCTGTCCCAGGATGTGAAACGTGTCAACAATTTACACACACGTGTATGTTTATTACTCAGTGTGAGTGTGCGCGTCGGTCCGTGTGTGTGCGTCGGTCCGTGTGTGTGCGTCGGTCCGTGTGTGTGCGTCGGTCCGTGTGTGTGCGTCGGTCCGTGTGTGTGCGTCGGTCCGTGTGTGTGCGTCGGTCCGTGTGTGCGCGTCGGTCCGTGTGTGCGCGTCGGTCTGTGTGTGTGCGTCGGTCTGTGTGTGTGCGTCGGTCCGTGTGTGCGCCTCATTCCGTGTGTGTGCGTCCACCTACTTGACGTTGGTGTTGGTACAGATGATGTACTCGATCTCATCGGAGTAGGGGTTCTGGAAGGTGAAGGAGCTGGTGCGGATTAACATCCACTCTCTGTTCTTCATACGAAACCTGTACATTACAGACAGCACCTGGCCTTTCAACTTTACCACCTGGAGAGGGACGGAAGGAGAGAGGGAAGGAGAGAGGGAGGACAAAGGTTACATAAGACACATCACAGACCATCTGACCACCTAGAATGGAGGGAAGGGGAACCTTGCGTGTGTGTTTGTGGAGGGGTCAACACATACTGCAGAGACGGAGAGAAACAGAGAAATGTTCTTACAAAGAAGAAAAAGGAGTCATTTGAGGCAGGAAGGAGTTGGGAGAACTCAACAGAAAAGGCTGATTCATTTCTTATTGGTCAGCTTTAATCCATCAGCGTCAAACTGACGTCTTCCTGGAGAGTTTCTCCATCTTGGGTGTGGAGCGTGGAAATCAGGTGGACTTCAGAAGATTTTAGGTTTTCGGTTCCACCCAGTCTAATCTCCCCACCCATACCTCTCCTACCATACCAGTCTAATCTCCCCACCCATACCTCTCCTACCATACCAGTCTAATCTCCCCACCCATACCTCTCCTACCATACCAGTCTAATCTCCCCACCCATACCTCTCCTACCATACCAGTCTAATCTCCCCACCCATACCTCTCCTACCATACCAGTCTAATCTCCCCACCCATACCTCTCCTTCCATACCAGTCTAATCTCCCCACCCATAACTCTCCTACCATACCAGTCTAATCTCCCCACCCATACCTCTCCTACCATACCAGTCTAATCTCCCCACCCATACCTCTCCTATCATACCAGTCTAATCTCCCCACCCATACCTCTCCTATCATACCAGTCTAATCTCCCCACCCATACCTCTCCTACCATACCAGTATAATCTCCCCACCCATACCTCTCCTATCATACCAGTCTAATCTCCCCACCCATACCTCTCCTACCATACCAGTATAATCTCCCCACCCATACCTCTCCTACCATACCAGTCTAATCTCCCCACCCATACCTCTCCTACCATACCAGTCTAATCTCCCCATCCATACCTCTCCTACCATACCAGTCTAATCTCCCCACCCATACCTCTCCTACCATACCAGTATAATCTCCCCATCCATACCTCTCCTACCATACCAGTCTAATCTCTCCACCCATACCTCTCCTACCATACCAGTATAATCTTCCCACCCATACCTCTCCTACCATACCAGTCTAATCTCCCCATCCATACCTCTCCTACCATACCAGTCTAATCTCCCCACCCATACCTCTCCTACCATACCAGTATAATCTTCCCACCCATACCTCCCCTACCATACCAGTCTAATCTCCCCACCCATACCTCTCCTACCATACCAGTATAATCTTCCCACCCATACCTCTCCTACCATACCAGTCTAATCTCCCCACCCATACCTCTCCTACCATACCATTATGAACAAACACACACCCCTACCTGTCTCTCTCTGATATTCCCTCCATAAGCATACCAGTGAACCTCACCTGTCAATCTGTCTAATGGATGTGCTGCTTTGCATCTAAATGCAAAATGGCTTTCAGTTAGGGGGATCTGAAATGGCCATTCATAATGAAAGCTCTGTGGACAATCTCAGAGACATGGAAGAGTGGTTTTCCTTTCACACAGAGGGCACCACCAGCTAAACAACAGTGGGAGAAGAAATGTAATCTAATTTTGAGAAAAAGGCACAATTTCCTTATTGACTTGAGCAAATGTGGATTAGACGCGTTTCGACCGCACCTTTTATTCAGAGCATATCTCATTGTTTAAACATGGGCTAGGGAGGGAGTGAGCATCCTACTATTGGTCAGAATGTATGACCTGTGACCTCGGTAACAGGAAGAGATAGTGGAGCAGTCTGTTGTTCCTGGCAGCAAATCTCAAATGGCACACTATTCCCTATGTACTGCACCACTGCTGTCCTGAGCCTGGGGCTAAGCAGTACATTGTGTGTATGGAACTGAAAGTGATGTGAGATTCACCTACAGAGACACTGGAAGGTGTGTGTCCGTGCTGGTTTGTATCTCTGTTTTTGTGCGTGTGCGTGTTTGTGTCTTCTAGGTCATGATTACCTGTATGAGAGATTATCCCAAGAAGTGAGAGGCCAGGGCAGGACGGTGCTACAGCCCAGAGGGTGCGCCCCAAATGGCACTATATTCCCTACATAATGCACTACTTCAGACCAGAGCACGTAGTGCACTATAAAGGGAATAGGGCGCCATCTGGGACGCAGCTGGTAAGGCGGACCACCAATTATCCCAATACTTCTACTCTACTGTCAGCGACTGAGGCTGGGCTGATAACTACATAGAGAGAGACAGGAGGTAGAGAGGAGGTGAGGGAGGGAGAGAAAGAGAGCAGGAGAGAGGGGAGAGAGAGAGAGGAGGTGAGGGGAGAAGGAGAGAAAGAGAGCAGGAGAGAGGGGAGAGAGAGAGGAGGTGAGGGGAAAGGAGAGAAAGAGAGCAGGAGAGAGGGGAGAGAGAGAGAGGAGGTGAGGGGAAGGGAGAGAAAGTGAGCAGGAGAGAGGGGAGAGAGAGAGAGGAGGTGAGGGGAAGGGAGCGAAAGAGCAGGAGAGAGGCGAGAGAGAGGAGGTGAGGGGAAGGGAGAGAAAGAAAGCAGGAGAGAGGCGAGAGAGAAGAGGTGAGGGGAAGGGAGAGAAAGAGAGCAGGAGAGAGGGGAGAGAGAGAGGAGGTGAGGGGAAGGGAGAGAAAGAGAGCAGGAGAGAGGGGAGAGAGAGAGGAGGTGAGGGGAAGGGAGAGAAAGAGAGCAGGAGAGAGGGGAGAGAGAGAGGAGGTGAGGGGAAGGGAGAGAAAGAGAGCAGGAGAGAGGGGAGAGAGAGAGAGGAGGTGAGGGGAAGGGAGAGAAAGAGAGCAGGAGAGAGGGGAGAGAGAGAGAGGAGGTGAGGGGAAGGGAGAGAAAGAGAGCAGGAGAGAGGGGAGAGAGAGAGAGGAGGTGAGGGGAAGGGAGAGAAAGAGAGCAGGAGAGAGGGGAGAGAGAGAGGAGGTGAGGGGAAGGGAGAGAAAGAGAGCAGGAGAGAGGGGAGAGAGAGAGAGGAGGTGAGGGGAAGGGAGAGAAAGAGAGCAGGAGAGAGGGGAGAGAGATAGGGAGCAAGGTAGAGATGGTGTGCAAGAGAACGAAGTGCATTTGAGTGAAAAATACTTACAACCCTTATCTGTATCTCTCAATCTTTCATTACCTGAGCTGGAGTGGTTCCTACACGCTACGCGTGTGTGTGTGTGTGTGTGTGTGTGTGTGTGTGTGTGTGTGTGTGTGTGTGTGTGTGTATGTCATTACCTGCCTCTGAGGATTTTAAATGAATTAACAGTCAGTAGGTTGGGAAAACAAAAATGGTTTTCTGCCAAAAAACTGTGTTGCACAAAAGTCAATCGCATACAAACCAATCAAAGCTGACACGCCAAAGCTATTGGACTGTCAATACCTGAACACAAAGGTACCAGCGTCTCTCTCTACCTGTCCCTTTACCTGTCCGTCTCTCCCTCTCTCTAACCTGTCCCTTTACCTGTCCGTCTCTCTCTCTACCTGTCCCTTTACCTGTCTCTCTACCTGTCCCTTTACCTGTCTCTCTACCTGTCCCTTTACCTGTCTCTCTTCCGGTCCCTTTACTTGTCCGTCTCTATCTCTACCTGTCCGTTTACCTGTCCATCTCTCCCTCTCTCTCTCTACCGGTCCCTTTACTTGTCCGTCTCTATCTCTACCTGTCCCTTTACCTGTCCATCTCTCCCTCTCTCTCTCTCTACCTGTCCCTTTACTTGTCCGTCTCTATCTCTAACCTGTCCCTTTACCTGTCCGCCTGTCTCTCTACCTGTCCGCCTGTCTCTCTACCTGTCCGCCTGTCTCTCTACCTGTCCGTCTGTCTCTCTACCTGTCCCTTGACTTGTCCGTCTCTCTCTACCTGTCCCTTTACCTGTCCGCCTGTCTCTCTACCTGTCCGCCTGTCTCTCTACCTGTCCGTCTCGCTCTCTCTACCTGTTTCTTGACTTGTCCGTCTCTCTCTACCTGTCCCTTTACCTGTCCGCCTGTCTCTCTATCTGTCCGTCTCGCTCTCTCTACCTGTCACTTTACCTGTCCGTCTGTCTCTCTACCTGTCCATCTCGCTCTCTCTACCTGTCCCTTTACCTGTCCGTCTGTCTCTCTACCTGTCCCATTACCTGTCCGCCTGTCTCTCTACCTGTCCGTCTCGCTCTCTCTACCTGTCCCTTTACCTGTCCGTCTGTCTCGCTATCTGCATCTCTGTCGCGCTACCTATGTCTGTCCGTCTCTCTCGCGCTACCTGTGTCTGTCCGTCTCTCTCGCGCTACCTGTGTCTCTCCGTCTCTCTCGCGCTACCTGTGTCTGTCCGTCTCTCTCGCGCTACCTGTGTCTGTCCGTCTCTCTCGCGCTACCTATGTCTGTCTGTCGCTACCTGTGTGTCTGTCTGGCGCTACATGTCTGTCTGTCTGGTGCTAACTGTGTGTCTGTCTGTCTGGCGCTAACTGTGTGTCTGTCTGTCTGGCGCTACCTGTGTGTCTGTCTGTCTGGCGCTACCTGTGTGTTTGTCTGTCTGGTGGTACCTGTGTGTCTGTCTGTCTGGCGCTACCTGTGTGTCTGTTTGTCTGGCGCTACCTGTGTGTCTGTCTGTCTGGCGCTACCTGTGTGTCTGTCTGTCTGGCGCTACCTGTGTGTCTGTCTGTCTGGCGCTACCTGTCTGGCACTACCTGTGTCTGCCTGTCTGTCGCTACCTGTCTGTCTGTCTGGCGCTACCTGTCTGGCGTTACCTGTCTGGCGCTAACTGTGTCTGTCTGTCTGGCGCTACCTGTCTGGCACTACATGTGTTTGTCTGTCTGGCACTACCTATCAGTCTGTCTGTCGCTACATGTCTGTCTGTATGTCTGTCTGGCACTACCTGTGTCTGTCTGTCGCTACCTATCTGTCTGTCTGTCGCTACCTGTCTGTCTCTCTGTATGTGTGTGTGTGTGTGTCAGAAAGGTAAGTGTGTGTGGGGTTTCTGTTCCCTGGAAGGAATGTAAAATAATATTGCCCTAACAAAACATTCCTCAAGGATAGTCTCTCTCTCACACATACACGTTGATATTTCACCTTTCACCTCATTGCTGGTGTTCAGTACACGGCACTCCCCTGGCAGACACGCTGAACCGCAACGCAGAGGACACACACCTGGGCGCTCAGATAGAAATATATCATGTAGAACAGATCCGTCAGTCCAGTTTATTAGGATTAGGCAATAGGGTTCGCTCTACTCCTTGCATTTCTATCTGCGACGTTGTGAACGTTTCATCCTTCTGAACAGGACCCTGCAGTGTGTTCCTGTCAGCCGCTGACAGAGCACATCTTAAACCATTACAGATTGGCCAATAGTATTGGCCTGTCTGCCAGTCCTTGGCATGGCTCCAGGCTTTAGACTAGGCAGACGAAGGCACTGGATTTATGACCATTAATTCCCCAGGTGGGTTATTGAGTGTCTTTTAGAATCTTATTAAGTCCATCGGTAGGTAATGGATGAACAATGTTCTCAATGCTAAATATGATCTTGATGGTTTGGTGGAAACTCCCCCCTGAGAAAGAGCATGTTTCTGATAGCTTCATTTACAGGTTAGTCTAGGGTTGGAAAAGTAACTTTTAGTAACTTTCCCCAATTTCCCAGGTTCTCCCCATGGGCCCGGGTCAGAAGTAGTGGACATGGACCCTGGTCAGGAGTAGTGGACATGGGCCCTGGTCAGAAGTAGTGGACATGGGCCCGGGTCAGGAGTAGTGAACATGGGCCCTGGTCAGGAGTAGTGGACATGGGCCCTGGTCAGGAGTAGTGGACATGGGCCCTGGTCAGGAGTAGTGGACATGGGCCCTGGTCAAAAGTAGTGAACATGGGCCCGGATCAGAAGTAGTGAACATGGGCCCATGTCAGGAGTAGTGAACATGGACCCTGGTCAGGAGTTGTGGACATGGGACCTGGTCAGAAGTAGTGGACATGGGCCCTGGTCTGAAGTAGTGGACATGGGCCCTGGTCTGAAGTAGTGGACATGGGCCCTGGACAGGAGTAGTGGACATGGGCCCGGGTCAGAAGTAGTGGACATGGGCCCGGGTCAGAAGTAGTGGACATGGGCCCGGGTCAGAAGTAGTGGACATGGGCCCGGGTCAGAAGTAGTGGACATGGGCCCGGGTCAGAAGTAGTGGACATGGGCCCGGGTCAGAAGTAGTGAACATGGGCCCGGGTCAGAAGTAGTGAACATGGGCCCTGGTCAGGAGTAGTGGACATGGGCCCTGGTCAGGAGTGAGCTTTAGACTAGGCAGACGAAGGCACTGGATTTATGACCATTAATTCCCCAGGTGGGTTATTGAGTGTCTTTTAGAATCTTATTAAGTCCATCGGTAGGTAATGGATGAACAATGTTCTCAATGCTAAATATGATCTTGATGGTTTGGTGGAAACTCCCCCCTGAGAAAGAGCATGTTTCTGATAGCTTCATTTACAGGTTAGTCTAGGGTTGGAAAAGTAACTTTTAGTAACTTTCCCCAATTTCCCAGGTTCTCCCCATGGGCCCGGGTCAGAAGTAGTGGACATGGACCCTGGTCAGGAGTAGTGGACATGGGCCCTGGTCAGAAGTAGTGGACATGGGCCCGGGTCAGGAGTAGTGAACATGGGCCCTGGTCAGGAGTAGTGGACATGGGCCCTGGTCAGGAGTAGTGGACATGGGCCCTGGTCAGGAGTAGTGGACATGGGCCCTGGTCAAAAGTAGTGAACATGGGCCCGGATCAGAAGTAGTGAACATGGGCCCATGTCAGGAGTAGTGAACATGGACCCTGGTCAGGAGTTGTGGACATGGGACCTGGTCAGAAGTAGTGGACATGGGCCCTGGTCTGAAGTAGTGGACATGGGCCCGGGTCAGGAGTAGTGGACATGGGCCCTGGTCAGAAGTAGTGGACATGGACCCTGGACAGAAGTAGTGGACATGGGCCCTGGTCAGGAGTAGTGAACATGGGCCCTGGTCAGAAGTAGTGGACATGGGCCCTGGTCAGGAGTAGTGGACATGGGCCCTGGTCAGGAGTAGTGGACATGGGCCCGGGTCAGGAGTAGTGGACATGGGCCCGGGTCAGGAGTAGTGGACATGGGCCCTGGTCAGAAGTAGTGGACATGGGCCCGGGTCAGGAGTAGTGGACATGGGCCCTGGTCAGGAGTAGTGAACATGGGCCCTGGTCAGACGTAGTGGACATGGGCCCTGGTCAGGAGTAGTGGACATGGGCCCTGGTCAGAAGTAGTGAACATGGGCCCTGGTCAGGAGTAGTGGACATGGGCCCGGGTCAGGAGTAGTGGACATGGGCCCTGGTCAGAAGTAGTGAACATGGGCCCTGGTCAGGAGTAGTGGACATGGGCCCTGGTCAGAAGTAGTGAACATGGGCCCTGGTCAGGAGTAGTGGACATGGGCCCGGGTCAGGAGTAGTGGACATGGGCCCTGGTCAGGAGTAGTGGACATGGGCCCTGGTCAGGAGTAGTGGACATGGGCCCTGGTCAGGAGTAGCGGACATGGGCCCTGGTCAGGAGTAGTGGACATGGGCCCTGGTCAGAAGTAGTGGACATGGGCCCTGGTCAGGAGTAGTGGACATGGGCCCTGGTCAGGAGTAGTGGACATGGGCCCTGGTCAGGAGTAGCGGACATGGGCCCTGGTCAGGAGTAGTGGACATGGGCCCTGGTCAGAAGTAGTGAACATGGGCCCTGGACAGAAGTAGTGAACATGGGCCCTGGACAGAAGTAGTGAACATGGGCCCTGGACAGAAGTAGTGAACATGGACCCTGGTCAGGAGTAGTGAACATGGACCCTGGTCAGGAGTAGTGGACAAGGGCCCTGGTGAAAGTAGTGAACATGGGCCCTGGTCAGAAGTAGTGAACATGGGCCCTGGACAGAAGTAGTGAACATGGGCCCTGGACAGAAGTAGTGAACATGGGCCCTGGTCAAAGTAGTGAACATGGGCCCTGGACAGAAGTAGTGAACATGGGCCCTGGACAGAAGTAGTGAACATGGGCCCTGGACAGAAGTAGTGAACATGGACCCTGGTCAGGAGTAGTGAACATGGACCGTGGTCAGGAGTAGTGGACATGGGCCCTGGTCAAAGTAGTGAACATGGGCCCTGGTCAGAAGTAGTGAACATGGGCCCTGGACAGAAGTAGTGAACATGGGCCCTGGACAGAAGTAGTAAACATGGGCCCTGGACAGAAGTAGTGAACATGGGCCCTGGACAGAAGTAGTGAACATGGGCCCTGGACAGAAGTAGTGAACATGGGCCCTGGACAGAAGTAGTAAACATGGGCCCTGGACAGAAGTAGTGAACATGGGCCCTGGTCAAAGTAGTGAACATGGGCCCTGGACAGAAGTAGTGAACATGGGCCCTGGACAGAAGTAGTGAACATGGGCCCTGGACAGAAGTAGTGAACATGGGCCCTGGTCAGGAGTAGTGGACATGGGCCCTGGTCAGGAGTAGTGGACATGGGCCCGGGTCAGGAGTAGTGGACATGGGCCCGGGTCAGGAGTAGTGGACATGGACCCTGGTCAGGAGTAGTGAACATGGGCCCTGGTCAGGAGTAGTGGACATGGGCCCTGGTCAGGAGTAGCGGACATGGGCCCGGGTCAGGAGTAGTGGACATGGGCCCTGGTCAGGAGTAGTGGACATGGGCCCGGGTCAGGAGTAGTGGACATGGGCCCTGGTCAGGAGTAGTGGACATGGACCCTGGTCAGGAGTAGTGAACATGGGCCCTGGTCAGGAGTAGTGGACATGGGCCCTGGACAGGAGTAGTGGACATGGGCCCTGGTCAGAAGTAGTGAACATGGACCCTGGTCAGGAGTAGTGGACATGGGCCCGGGTCAGGAGTAGTGAACATGGGCCCTGGTCAGAAGTAGTGAACATGGACCCTGGTCAGGAGTAGTGGACATGGGCCCGGGTCAGGAGTAGTGGACATGGGCCCTGGTCAGAAGTAGTGGACATGGGCCCTGGACAGGAGTAGTGGACATGGGCCCTGGTCAGAAGTAGTGAACATGGACCCTGGTCAGGAGTAGTGGACATGGGCCCTGGTCAGGAGTAGTGAACATGGGCCCTGGTCAGGAGTAGTGAACATGGACCCTGGTCAGGAGTAGTGGACATGGGCCCGGGTCAGGAGTAGTGGACATGGGCCCTGGTCAGAAGTAGTGGACATGGGCCCTGGACAGGAGTAGTGGACATGGGCCCTGGTCAGAAGTAGTGAACATGGACCCTGGTCAGGAGTAGTGGACATGGGCCCTGGTCAGGAGTAGTGAACATGGGCCCTGGTCAGGAGTAGTGAACATGGACCCTGGTCAGGAGTAGTGGACATGGGCCCGGGTCAGAAGTAGTGGACATGGGCCCTGGTCAGGAGTAGTGAACATGGACCCTGGTCTGAAGTAGTGGACATGGGCCCTGGTCAGGAGTAGTGAACATGGACCCTGGTCTGAAGTAGTGGACATGGACCCTGGTCAGGAGTAGTGGACATGGGCCCTGGTCAGGAGTAGTGAACATGGGCCCGGGTCAGGAGTAGTGGACATGGGCCCGGGTCAGGAGTAGTGGACATGGGCCCTGGTCAGGAGTAGTGGACATGGGCCCTGGTCAGGAGTAGTGGACATGGGCCCGGGTCAGGAGTAGTGGACATGGGCCCTGGTCAGAAGTAGTGGACATGGGCCCGGGTCAGGAGTAGTGGACATGGACCCTGGTCAGGAGTAGTGGACATGGGCCCGGGTCAGGAGTAGTGGACATGGGCCCTGGTCAGAAGTAGTGGACATGGGCCCGGGTCAGGAGTAGTGGACATGGGCCCTGGTCAGGAGTAGTGGACATGGGCCCGGGTCAGGAGTAGTGGACATGGGCCCGGGTCAGGAGTAGTGGACATGGGCCCTGGTCAGGAGTAGTGGACATGGGCCCGGGTCAGGAGTAGTGGACATGGGCCCGGGTCAGGAGTAGTGGACATGGGCCCTGGTCAGGAGTAGTGAACATGGACCCTGGTCAGGAGTAGTGGACATGGGCCCTGGTCAGGAGTAGTGGACATGGGCCCGGGTCAGGAGTAGTGGACATGGGCCCGGGTCAGGAGTAGTGAACATGGGCCCTGGTCTGAAGTAGTGGACATGGGCCCTGGTCAGGAGTAGTGGACATGGGCCCGGGTCAGGAGTAGTGGACATGGGCCCTGGTCAGGAGTAGTGGACATGGGCCCGGGTCAGGAGTAGTGGACATGGGCCCGGGTCAGGAGTAGTGGACATGGGCCCTGGTCAGGAGTAGTGGACATGGGCCCGGGTCAGGAGTAGTGGACATGGGCCCGGGTCAGGAGTAGTGGACATGGGCCCTGGTCAGGAGTAGTGAACATGGACCCTGGTCAGGAGTAGTGGACATGGGCCCTGGTCAGGAGTAGTGGACATGGGCCCGGGTCAGGAGTAGTGGACATGGGCCCGGGTCAGGAGTAGTGGACATGGGCCCTGGTCAGGAGTAGTGGACATGGGCCCTGGTCTGAAGTAGTGGACATGGACCCTGGTCAGGAGTTGTGGACATGGGCCCTGGTCAGGAGTTGTGGACATGGGCCCTGGTCAGGAGTTGTGGACATGGGCCCTGGTCAGGAGTTGTGGACATGGGCCCTGGTCAGGAGTTGTGGACATGGGCCCTGGTCAGGAGTAGTGGACATGGACCCTGGTCAGGAGTAGTGGACATGGGCCCTGGTCAGGAGTAGTGGACATGGGCCCTGGTCTGAAGTAGTGGACATGGGCCCTGGTCAGGAGTAGTGGACATGGGCCCGGGTCAGGAGTAGTGGACATGGGCTGTCTGTTCTAACAGACTGTCTGTTCTAACGGGTTGTTGGTTCTACTCAGTCTAATTCAACCATAATGACGGACTACTGGTGTTTAATTAAAGAGTGCCTCCCGTTTCACCTCAGGGTGACAGGGTCAGGAGAGGACCTGAGTGGAACCACTGGCGTGTGACAGGAAGACAAAGGTTTTACTGCCAGACAGCGTAATTAAACTTCTCTGTTGTTCATTGTAAGCTCATTTACTTGTGTGGCTGCCAGCCAAATAGCACTTCCGTTGTCAACTGATGAAAATGAAGCTATTTTCTGCCAAAACTATAGTTGCAAGTCCCTGATGTAATGATATTTTAAGAAAATACACAAACGCTGAGGACTAAAAGTCAATAGGGAATTAACGATCAATGGTAATAGTTGTTTTTCAGTTCAACATCTGTTCAGAATCTTTGTAGGGGTTTCAGTCCTGGACTTATAGCTAGCTACATGTGGCAAGTTCTCATTGGTCCAAATGGACTATTCATTGAGCCTGAAACAGGATACTTGTTATTTGACCATTGGCCCAATTTTACTGCTATGAATTCTAAATTGGTCAACCACAGGCTACGGGTTGGGTTATAAATTACATCTTGTCTCTTTGCTCTGTGGAGAATCACTGATGACAGGGAAGAATGAACATCTACCATTTACTTCCTAGCATAACAACTTTATTTGTTCTCTTTGAATAAACCTGTTTCTCCCCTTGATTTGCTTTGGGGTTGAAGAGTAACGTCAACTGCTAACACTGATCACTTTTATATTGAAAGACAATGCAACCCCAGTCAATACACAGCTGGAATCACTTGCTCCTGCTTTCTCCCGTTGTGCTATTTACAAACATGTGACTGGCTCAACTGTTCTGGGGAACTACGGTAAGCTTCATGATGTAAAATAATGTGACAGGTGAAATGAAGAACGCAGTCCACTTTATCGCCTAACATATTGCAATAGTTGACTGCAGGTATTTACTTCAAAAGTAGCCACAAAAAATAAAATGTATTGAAAAACTTCAAAGAAATTGTTTCAATGCTATTGACTGTATTGAAAAACCATCCCGTGGCTACCCCAGTATACGGTATACTGCCCATCCTCTGTCACTCCTATTCTCTCCTCCACCCATCCTCTGTCACTCCTATTCTCTCCTCCACCCATCCTCTGTCACTCCTATTCTCTCCTCCACCCATCCTCTGTCACTCCTTTTCTCTCCTACACCCATCCTCTGTCACTCCTATTCTCTCCTCCACCCATCCTCTGTCACTCCTATTCTCTCCTCCACCCATCCTCTGTCACTCCTATTCTCTCCTCCACCCATCCTCTGTCACTCCTATTCTCTCCTCCACCCATCCTCTGTCACTCCTTTTCTCTCCTCCACCCATCCTCTGTCACTCCTATTCTCTCCTCCACCCATCCTCTGTCACTCCTATTGTCTCCTCCACCCATCCTCTGTCACTCCTATTCTCCCCCTTCCACCCATCCTCTGTCACTCCTATATTCTCCTCCACCCATCCTCTGTCACTACTATTCTCTCCTCCACCCATCCTCTGTCACTCCTATTCTCTCCTCCACCCATCCTCTGTCACTCCTATTCTCTCCTCCACCCATCCTCTGTCACTCTTTTTCTCTCCTCCACCCATCCTCTGTCACTACTATTCTCTCCTCCACCCATCCTCTGTCACTCCTATTCTCTCCTCCACCCATCCTCTGTCACTACTATTCTCTCCTCCACCCATCCTCTGTCACTACTATTCTCTCCTCCACCCATCCTCTGTCACTCCTATTCTCTCCTCCACCCATCCTCTGTCACTCCTATTCTCTCCACTGCCAGTCCTATTCTCTCCTCTACCCATCCTCTGTCACTCCTATTCTGTCCTCCACCCATCCCTGTCACTCCTATTCTCTCCTCCACCCATCCTCTGTCACTCCTATTCTCTCCACTGCCACTCCTATTCTCTCCTCTACCCATCCTCTGTCACTCCTATTCTGTCCTCCACCCATCCTCTGTCACTCCTATTCTCTCCTCCACCCATCCTCTGTCACTCCTATTCTCTCCTCCACCCATCCTCTGTCACTCCTATTCTCTCCTCTACCCGTCCTCTGTCACTCCTATTCTCTCCTCTGATCATCATGTCCTTCTGTTATCACCCCATCCTTTTCTTCTACTCCTCCTCTCCTCTCCTCTCCTCTCCTCTCCTCTCCTCTCCTCTCCTCTCCTCTCCTCTCCTCTCCTCTCCTCTCCTCTCCCTCTGGTGGTATAGTACCTGTAGAAAGATATCTCAAGAGGTCTCTCTGTAGTCCTCTGAGTGACAGAACTCTTCCTCATACCTCCACCCTCCCTTCGTCCCTCCTCCACCTCTCCGTACCTGTTGAAAGCTCTCTCTCAGGTGACTCTGGTCCTCTGGGTGACAGAACTCCAGGATGTCTTTCCCCAACAGATCCTACACGAGACAATGACACAATAAATACACACAAATTAATACAACTACACACTTCAGGTCAATTTCAAATCATGAAATACAAGTTCAATATATTAATTTTGAAACTTTGTCAAATTCCTGGACAAAAAAAAATGTTTACAATGGAGATTCTTTATTGACAATGCCTTTTAGTCCAGGACTAGGCTTCCTCTGCCTGAGTTAGGACAACAGGCCATACAGATCATACATCATTCAGACCCTTGGACTTGAGTCAATGGCCTTTCTCAATTCATCTTTCTTCCATTCCTTGCATCCGATCTCCCAGGCTCTTTCTCATTGCAGAAAAAGGT
This sequence comes from Oncorhynchus mykiss, assembly GCF_013265735.2. Taxonomy (NCBI): domain Eukaryota; kingdom Metazoa; phylum Chordata; class Actinopteri; order Salmoniformes; family Salmonidae; genus Oncorhynchus; species Oncorhynchus mykiss. The sequence continues at coordinate 44,327,355 of NC_048590.1, forward strand.
CTAAGGGGAGGGACCTTGGACCTTCTCCTCCAATACGGTTGAGAAGGAGCTGAGGAGATTGAGGGCAGAGGAATTGAGATCGAGCCAGTGATACATCTTTAAATCATTCTTCCTGTCATGGAGTGGTGTGCGGCCCAAGTGGCACCCTATTCCTTGGCCTGTTAGTGCACTACTTTTGACCAGGACTCATAGGGCACTGGACAAAAGTAGTGCATGATGTAAGGAATAGGGTGCCATTTTGGGGGGGGGGGGGGGGGGGGGGGGGGACGGACGGTCGGTCTCCTATAAACAAATAAATCACATTTTATTGGTCACATACACATGGTTAGCAGATGTTAATGCGAGTGTAACGAAATGCTTGTAGCGAAATGCAAACATCCTACAATCATACACAATTATACATTAACAAGGGAAATCAATCACAAAACAAACTCCCATCCTGCCAAGTGATCACTTTCTCATCCTAATCGGCCCACTTTCACTAATCTGTTTCTGTAGTGTGAACGGTGTGGAAAGGAGAGGGGTGGACTGCGAGAGAACGCTATTTGACCAAAATTCCCAGACCTTCCTGAAATCCCAGCTGTAAATGACCGGGAATCAGGATGGATTAACCAGGAAAATCGGGGTACGTTGAGAAAGTTATTAGAATTTTTCCAACTCTAAATGTTTAATGGATTGATCGATCGGTCAACAGTCTGTCAGGTTTAAAACGTTGGTCTGTATTCTGGTGTAGGTTCAATTCAAGCGCTTGGGAAAAACACTGTGTAAATGCTTTCTTTACACTGTAGCTCTATACAGTACAGACTCTACAGTCTCTACCAGCATCTGACCTGTTGAGAGTCAGGCTGGGAAAATGGACAACACTTCAATCTTAAGATATTGAAGCTTTAAATAACTTACAATAACTTAAGACAGTTGTCTGTATATATATATACACTTGTAAGTCATCATCTTTAAGAGCTGCAGTTGGATTGTCATCTAAAAAGGCCTTACTGTAACTTACAGTGCCTTGCGAAAGTATTCGGCCCCCTTGAACTTTGCGACCTTTTGCCACATTTCAGGCTTCAAACATAAAGATATAAAACTGTATTTTTTTGTGAAGAATCAACAACAAGTGGGACACAATCATGACGTGGAACGACATTTATTGGATATTTAAAACTTTTTTAACAAATCAAAAACTGAAAAATTGGGCGTGCAAAATTATTCAGCCCCCTTAACCCTTAAGTTAATACTTTGTAACGCCACCTTTTGCTGCGATTACAGCTGTAAGTCGCTTGGGGTATGTCTCTATCAGTTTTGCACATCGAGAGACTGACATTTTTTCCCATTCCTCCTTGCAAAACAGCTCGAGCTCAGTGAGGTTGGATGGAGAGCATTTGTGAACAGCAGTTTTCAGTTCTTTCCACAGATTCTCGATTGGATTCCGGTCTGGACTTTGACTTGGCCATTCTAACACCTGGATATGTTTATTTTTGAACCATTCCATTGTAGATGTTGCTTTATGTTTTGGATCATTGTCTTGTTGGAAGACAAATCTCCGTCCCAGTCTCAGGTCTTTTGCAGACTCCATCAGGTTTTCTTCCAGAATGGTCCTGTATTTGGCTCCATCCATCTTCCCATCAATTTTAACCATCTTCCCTGTCCCTGCTGAAGAAAAGCAGGCCCAAACCATGATGCTGCCACCACCATGTTTGAGAGTGGGGATGGTGTGTTCAGAGTGATGAGCTGTGTTGCTTTTACGCCAAAAAGTTCAATTTTGGTTTCATCTGACCAGAGCACCTTCTTCCACATGTTTGGTGTGTCTCCCAGGTGGCTTGTGGCAAACTTTAAACAACACTTTTTATGGATATCTTTAAGAAATGGCTTTCTTCTTGCCACTCTTCCATAATGGCCAGATTTGTGCAATATACGACTGATTGTTGTCCTATGGACAGAGTCTCCCACCTCAGCTGTAGATCTCTGCAGTTCATCCAGAGTGATCATGGGCCTCTTGGCTGCATCTCTGATCAGTCTTCTCCTTGTATGAGCTGAAAGTTTAGAGGGACGGCCAGGTCTTGGTAGATTTGCAGTGGTCTGATACTCCTTCCATTTCAATATTATCGCTTGCACAGTGCTCCTTGGGATGTTTAAAGCTTGGGAAATCTTTTTGTATCCAAATCCGGCTTTAAACTTCTTCGCAACAGTATCTCGGACCTGCCTGGTGTGTTCCTTGTTCTTCATGATGCTCTCTGCGCTTTTAACGGACCTCTGAGACTATCACAGTGCAGGTGCATTTATACGGAGACTTGATTACACACAGGTGGATTGTATTTATCATCATTAGTCATTTAGGTCAACATTGGATCATTCAGAGATCCTCACTGAACTTCTGGAGAGAGTTTGCTGCACTGAAAGTAAAGGGGCTGAATAATTTTGCACGCCCAATTTTTCAGTTTTTGATTTGTTAAAAAAGTTTGAAATATCCAATAAATGTCATTCCACTTCATGATTGTGTGCCACTTGTTGTTGATTCTTCACAAAAAAATACAGTTTTATATCTTTATGTTTGAAGCCTGAAATGTGTCAAAAGGTCGCAAAGTTCAAGGGGGCCGAATACTTTCGCAAGGCACCTATTAACAGGTTACATCTCTACTGACCACAGACATGTTCCTCTTGATAAAATAACAGAATGCTTTGATGTGACCTCGCAGACCGTTTCAGGTAAACAGGCTGTTTTGCAACATTATCTCAACATTTGTGATGAGTGGGCATGGAATTAGCGGCTCCAGTTCACCACAGGGGTTCTATTGTGAACTCTGACGAGTGGCATCACAGGCTGTTCCGGTTACAATTTTTTAAATGTTTCGCATCATCGTGCCCTAATAAATGCGACCCTGATTGTGATAAGTAGGGGGAGGAACCAACCTGAGGCTGGTATCCAATCACGTTGATGCACCGCGGGTCCACGAAAGTGATGATGCCGTCGGAGTTGTGGCGCGACAGGAACTCCGTGGGAACCGTCAGGCCGTTCATATCCATGGAAACGGGAGAACTGGTCACCTAGGAGATGAGAGGGGTTAGTTAGATATATGTGAGAGAGATTAAAGGGTGAAGGGACCAGAGAGTTAGATATATGTGAGAGAGATTAAAGGATGAAGGGACCAGAGAGTTAGTTAGATATATGTGAGAGAGATTAAAGGATGAAGGGACCAGAGAGTTAGATATATGTGAGAGAGATTAAAGGATGAAGGGACCAGAGAGTTAGATATATGTGAGAGAGATTAAAGGATGAAGGGACCAGAGAGTTAGTTAGATATATGTGAGAGAGATTAAAGGGTGAAGGGACCAGAGAGTTAGATATATGTGAGAGAGATTAAAGGATGAAGGGACCAGAGAGTTAGTTAGATATATGTGAGAGAGATTAAAGGATGAAGGGACCAGAGAGTTAGATATATGTGAGAGAGATTAAAGGATGAAGGGACCAGAGAGTTAGATATATGTGAGAGAGATTAAAGGATGAAGGGACCAGAGAGTTAGTTAGATATATGTGAGAGAGATTAAAGGATGAAGGGACCAGAGAGTTAGATATATGTGAGAGAGATTAAAGGATGAAGGGACCAGAGAGTTAGTTAGATATATGTGAGAGAGATTAAAGGATGAAGGGACCAGAGAGTTAGTTAGATATATGTGAGAGAGATTAAAGGATGAAGGGACCAGAGAGTTAGATATATGTGAGAGAGATTAAAGGATGAAGGGACCAGAGAGTTAGTTAGATATATGTGAGAGAGATTAAAGGATGAAGGGACCAGAGAGTTAGATATATGTGAGAGAGATTAAAGGATGAAGGGACCAGAGAGTTAGATATATGTGAGAGAGATTAAAGGATGAAGGGACCAGAGAGTTAGATATATGTGAGAGAGATTAAAGGATGAAGGGACCAGAGAGTTAGATATATGTGAGAGAGATTAAAGGATGAAGGGACCAGAGAGTTAGATATATGTGAGAGAGATTAAAGGATGTAGGGACCGGAGAGTTAGAAATACAGTGGGGCAAAAAAGTATTTAGTCAGCCACCAATTGTGCAGGTTCTCCCACTTAAAAAGATGAGAGGCCTGTAATTTTCATCATAGGTACACTTCAACTATGACAGACAAAATGAGAAACAAAAATCCAGAAAATCACATTGTAGGATTTTTAATTAATTTATTTGCAAATTATGGTGGAAAATAAGTATTTGGGAGGATGGGAAGAGGTCTTCAGTGCTCGTTCCACCTGTCTGCTCCATTACTGTAATCCTCCAATACTGATGCTCCCTGACAACCCCGTGCTCTCAGGTCACACCTTCTCATGCACCGACCCAACCAGAGCGTGTACACACACACACACACACACACACACACACACACACACACACACACACACACACACACACACACACACACACACACACACACACACACACACACACACACACACGATGGTACCTGCAGTCTTCCGATGGCTACAAGGCAGTATTTACTGGTCTGTCCTGCCTCTGTGTCTTCTTCTGGTATGGTCATACCTGACATAGAGAGAAAGGAGAGAAAAGAGAGAAGGATATTAAATACAAGAGAGAGATATCAAGATGGCAGCTATCTAATAAAGTGCAAATGTGTGATTTCAGATGTGAACTTTGTGTTGTTGAGGTGATTTCCAGCATGACACTGTGTAGTCTAGTACCGTAGCAGTGTGCTGTATATTTCCAGCATGACACTGTGTAGTCTAGTACCGTAGCAATGTGGTGTATATTTCCAGCGTGACACTGTGTAGTCTAGTACCGTAGCAGTGTGGTGTATATTTCCAGCATGACACTGTGTAGTCTAGTACCGTAGCAGTGTGCTGTATATTTCCAGCATGACACTGTGTAGTCTAGTACCGTAGCAGTGTGGTGTATATTTCCAGCGTGACACTGTGTAGTCTAGTACCGTAGCAGTGTGGTGTATATTTCCAGCATGACACTGTGTAGTCTAGTACCATACCAGTGTGGTGTATATTTCCAGTGTGACACTGTGTAGTCTAGTACCGTAGCAGTGTGGTGTATATTTCCAGCATGACACTGTGTAGTCTAGTACCGTAGCAGTGTGGTGTATATTTCCAGCATGACACTGTGTAGTCTAGTACCATACCAGTGTGGTGTATATTTCCAGCATGACACGGTGTAGTCTAGTACCGTAGCAGTGTGGTGTATATTTCCAGCATGACACTGTGTAGTCTAGTACCGTAGCAATGTGGTGTATATTTCCAGCATGACACGGTGTAGTCTAGTACCGTAGCAGTGTGGTGTATATTTCCAGCATGACACGGTGTAGTCTAGTACCGTAGCAGTGTGGTGTATATTTCCAGCATGACACGGTGTAGTCTAGTACCGTACCAGCGTGGTGTATATTTCCAGCATGACACTGTGTAGTCTAGTACCGTAGCAGTGTGGTGTATATTTCCAGCATGACACTGTGTAGTCTAGTACCATACCAGTGTGGTGTATATTTCCAGCATGACACGGTGTAGTCTAGTACCGTACCAGCGTGGTGTATATTTCCAGCATGACACTGTGTAGTCTAGTACCGTAGCAGTGTGCTGTACAAGCTGCTTTCTCCAGAACAGCTGAGACACAAGCAGATAAATCACACAAACACACAGTCTCTACGAATCTCTGCAAATCATTTGGAACAAATATCCCAAAACTCTTACTGCCTGTATCAACATTCATATACATCACAAATGGAAGGAGGGAGAGAAGGAGGGAAAGAGAATGAGAAAGAGAGAGTTGAAGTTTTCCTTGATTTAAATGTTGATATCAGTTTCCCACAGTAATGAATTCCTTTGTTGTTTCCTTGACAACACAAAAACACCTATTAGTCATAATGAAGACTGTTCACAGGTCTCTCTCTCCTCTCCCCTGCCCTCTCCTCTCCTTTCATCTCCTCTCCCCTCCAGTAGGGGATCAGTGTGTTTTTCTGTTTGTCTTATTGTCTGTATAATCTTTCAAATGACAAATATATAAAAAAAAACTGAAGAAAAAAAGTGTGTTGAGGACTTTTACTTGCATAGTCAACCAACTCGCCAGCCACGCCAATGCAAGAAGTAGCCTGCGGCCCAAATGGCACTATATTCCCTGTATAGTGCACTACTTTTGATCAGAGCCATATGTGAATAAGGTGCCAATTGGGACACATCCGTCTAGATTCAATAATATAATTGAACTATAATTTTGATGTTCCATCCCAGCCATACCATCCATCCTACTCCCTGACCTCCGTCCACTTTAGTCTCCCTAGGGCCTTGGTTCAGAGACACTCAGAGAAGGAGAGCTCATCTAGGATTGCCTTTTACATGGACAGGGGGGACTTGATCCTAGATCAGCACTCCTAATCTGAGACGCTTTCTGAACATGGACCCAGAAGTACCGACATGAGACATGAGCTACATTCTACCACTTCCTGAGCTGTTTTCAGAACCCAGAAGGATGGAGGGTCTAAGTGTGTGTGCACACAGGTGATACGCCCGATTTAGTACCTTAAGACTGATAGTGGACGAGCGATAGACTGGCAGTCCAGAACATTCCACTGGTCTATTTATGTCCCAGGAAGTTAAACATGTGTCAACGATTTCCACACATGTGGCATGTCCGTGTGATCGGGGATTCTGGGAATCATTCAGTACAGCCTCAAAGCAGTTGAAATACATTTCATACTGTGATGCTGAAAGTTGCTCAACCCCCCCCCATCTAGACACCTGGTTCTGAATCCCAAAACACTTGGGAATTGCAGACAGTATTCCAGGCCGGGGGGTTGCGTGACTCTGTAAACACTTGAAAGATTTGGAGTGTGTGTGTCAACGAGTGCATCCGAGGTCATGTGTGATCTCTGTCCCCCATCCATCCTGGATGCCACGTCACCTCTGTCAGTGTGTGTGTGTGTGTGACTAAAGAAACATCCCAGACCTCACGATCTCACCATTTCATTGAACCTGAGGGATGTATGGAATATAATGTTTAAAACATGTATGGTGTTTGTGTGTGTGTGAATGTGTATGTGTGTATGGTGTTTGTGTGTGTGTGAATGTGTGTGTGTGATTGTGTATGTGTGTATGGTGTTTGTGTGTGTATGTGTGTATGGTGTTTGTGTGTGTGTGAATGTGTATGTGTGTATGGTGTTTGTGTGTGTGTGAATGTGTGTGTGTGATTGTGTATGTGTGTATGGTGTTTGTGTGTGTGTGAATGTGTATGTGTGTATGGTGTTTGTGTGTGTGTGAATGTGTATGTGTGTATGGTGTTTGTGTGTGTGTGTTCTACTACCACCACTGTTGTCAATGTTTTGAATGGAAGACCCACACACTGCTAGCATCAACAAATATATTAGTTGACCTAGTTAGGGAGATAAAAGGCTGTGTATGGTCAGTAGATACCTGCTGGGGGCCATGCTTTGATGTAGCCGGTACAGTGCACCACAGAGTACTGATCCTCTCCCTCCTTCGAGGGTCCCAGACCGTTCCTAGAAACAATCAGATTACACACACATTTAACAACACACACCAGGGTTTTTAATGGATCAATAATGGGCTTAGGTTGTGGGCGTGGCAGGTGTGCATGAAAAATGTTTTTTTTTAAGCCAATTTCCTGCAATTCTATAATTCTATACATTTTTCCATGAAACTGAGAGAGAAATGTTGCAGTTTTAAAGCTAATTTCTATGCATTTTGCCATGGCTAATGCTGTGTTCTTTCTCTCAAACATAATAACAACATCAACACTGCTAAATTCATTGAGGAATGTTCAACTCTCCCTGACTGTCTAGCTTTTATTTCGGTGATTATTAGTTGTCAAAGATGATATTATTAAAAAATATACACCAGCTCTTTCCATGACAGACTGACCAGGTGAATCCAGGTGAAAGATATGATCCTTATTGATGTCACTACACTTCAATCAGTGTAGATGAAGGGGAGGAGACAGGACAAAGAAGTATTTTTAAACCTTGAGACATGGATAGTGTATGTATGCCATTAAGAGGGTGAATGGGCAAGACAAAATATTTAAGTGCCTTGGAATGGGGTATTGTAGTAGGTGCCAGGCGCACCGGTTTGAGTGTGTCAAGAACTGCAACACTGCTGGGTTTTTCACACTCAACAGTTTCCTGTGTATCAAGAATGGTCCACCACCCAAAGAACTTCCAGCCAACTTGACAACTGTGGGAAGCATTGGAGTAGACCTGGGCCAGCTTCCCTGTGGAACAATTGACACCATGCCCCAACGAATTGAGGCTGTTCTGGGGGCCAAAGGGGGTATAACTCAATATTAGGAAGGTGTTTCTAATGTTTTGTACACTTTTTTATATACAATGTTTGGACCATAACAATTCTTATGCAGCCACCCAAGGATTTCAATGGCAGAAAAAACCCTACACACAAAGTTGTACAGGCAAACAAAAACGTACACACAAACAAGAGAAGAGGTAGAGAGAGGAGGAGAAGAAGAGGGAGAAGATTTATCTGCTAGCCTGGTTCCTCACTAGGTTTCTTCCTAGGTTCCTGCCTTTCTAGGGAGATGTTCCTGGCCACTGTACGTCTACATCTACACTGCTTGCTCTGTGGGGTTTCAGGCTGGGTTTCTGTAAAGCACTGTGACAACTGCTGAAATAAAAAGGGCTTTAGAAAAATGTTTGATGTTAATTTGACGAGGTTAGTCTCATTTAGATTTGTTCAAGACCTGGCAAAGTTGCAGACACATTTACAACATAAAACACTACAGCAAGATGGTTTGGGAAAGTATGGTGCAACTTAATTTTCCATCATAGTGTTCAACCTAGCTTTAAACTCATTTAAAAAGGGACATGCTCCTGTCATTTCAGGCCCTGAAGCTTGTTCCAAGAGAAAGGTGCAGAGAACTGGAAAGCTTTTTCCCTAGCTCTGTACGGACCTTGGGCACAATCAACAAAACACAGTCATGTGAGCGCAGGCCATAGTTTTCATTGTCTGCTGGACAATGTAGTTCCACAAGTAAAATGGGAGCCGTCGCATCATGGCCTTCTAAATAAAAACATTCCAATGATGTAATCTCTGAAGAGTTAAATCACTGGTAAGTTATTTATTTCTGAGGCCATATTGAGACAGGGGAGAAGAACATCTAGTAAAAGAGAAAGATAGGAATAGTAAAGTGTCTCACCTGTATCTCTTCCTCATGTTGGACAGTCGGTTGAGAGAGATGTGGTCCAGTGGAGTGCTGCCACATCTGAAGAGAAACACACAGCGTACTGTACATCAGAGATCATCAACTAGATTCAGACACGGGATGATCTGTGAGAAACACAGTGTACTGTACATCAGAGATCATCAACTAGATTCAGACACGGGATGATCTGTGAGAAACACAGTGTACTGTACATCAGAGATCATCAACTAGATTCAGACACGGGACGATCTGTGAGAAACACAGTGTACTGTACATCAGAGATCATCAACTAGATTCAGACACGGGACGATCTGTGAGAAACACAGTGTACTGTACATCAGAGATCATCAACTAGATTCAGACACGGGACGATCTGTGAGAAACACAGTGTACTGTACATCAGAGATCATCAACTAGATTCAGACACGGGACGATCTGTGAGAAACACAGTGTACTGTACATCAGAGATCATCAACTAGATTCAGACACGGGATGATCTGTGAGAAACACAGTGTACTGTACATCAGAGATCATCAACTAGATTCAGACACGGGATGATCTGTGAGAAACACAGTGTACTGTACATCAGAGATCATCAACTAGATTCAGACACGGGACAATCTGTGAGAAACACAGTGTACTGTACATCAGAGATCATCAACTAGATTCAGACACGGGATGATCTGTGAGAAACACAGTGTACTGTACATCAGAGATCATCAACTAGATTCAGACACGGGATGATCTGTGAGAAACACAGTGTACTGTACATCAGAGATCATCAACTAGATTCAGACACGGGGCGATCTGTGAGAAACACAGTGTACTGTACATCAGAGATCATCAACTAGATTCAGACACGGGGCGATCTGTGAGAAACACAGTGTACTGTACATCAGAGATCATCAACTAGATTCAGACACGGGACGATCTGTGAGAAACACAGTGTACTGTACATCAGAGATCATCAACTAGATTCAGACACGGGACAATCTGTGAGAAACACAGTGTACTGTACATCAGAGATCATCAACTAGATTCAGACACGGGACGATCTGTGAGAAACACAGTGTACTGTACATCAGAGATCATCAACTAGATTCAGACACGGGACAATCTGTGAGAAACACAGTGTACTGTACATCAGAGATCATCAACTAGATTCAGACACGGGGCGATCTGTGAGAAACACAGTGTACTGTACATCAGAGATCATCAACTAGATTCAGACACGGGACGATCTGTGAGAAACACAGTGTACTGTACATCAAAGATCATCAACTAGATTCAGACACGGGACGATCTGTGAGAAACACAGTGTACTGTACATCAGAGATCATCAACTAGATTCAGACACGGGACGATCTGTGAGAAACACAGTGTACTGTACATCAGAGATCATCAACTAGATTCAGACACGGGACGATCTGTGAGAAACACAGTGTACTGTACATCAGAGATCATCAACTAGATTCAGACACGGGACGATCTGTGAGAAACACAGTGTACTGTACATCAGAGATCATCAACTAGATTCAGACACGGGACAATCTGTGAGAAACACAGTGTACTGTACATCAGAGATCATCAACTAGATTCAGACACGGGACGATCTGTGAGAAACACAGTGTACTGTACATCAGAGATCATCAACTAGATTCAGACACGGGACGATCTGTGAGAAACACAGTGTACTGTACATCAGAGATCATCAACTAGATTCAGACACGGGACGATCTGTGAGAAACACACAGTGTACTGTACATCAGAGATCATCAACTAGATTCAGACACGGGGCGATCTGTGAGAAACACAGTGTACTGTACATCAGAGATCATCAACTAGATTCAGACACGGGGCGATCTGTGAGAAACACAGTGTACTGTACATCAGAGATCATCAACTAGATTCAGACACGGGACAATCTGTGAGAAACACAGTGTACTGTACATCAGAGATCATCAACTAGATTCAGACACGGGACGATCTGTGAGAAACACAGTGTACTGTACATCAGAGATCATCAACTAGATTCAGACACGGGACGATCTGTGAGAAACACAGTGTACAGTACATCAGAGATCATCAACTAGATTCAGACACGGGGCGATCTGTGAGAAACACAGTGTACTGTACATCAGAGATCATCAACTAGATTCAGACACGGGGCGATCTGTGAGAAACACAGTGTACTGTACATCAGAGATCATCAACTAGATTCAGACACGGGACGATCTGTGAGAAACACAGTGTACTGTACATCAGAGATCATCAACTAGATTCAGACACGGGACGATCTGTGAGAAACACAGTGTACTGTACATCAGAGATCATCAACTAGATTCAGACACGGGATGATCTGTGAGAAACACAGTGTACTGTACATCAGAGATCATCAACTAGATTCAGACACGGGATGATCTGTGAGAAACACAGTGTACTGTACATCAGAGATCATCAACTAGATTCAGACACGGGACGATCTGTGAGAAACACAGTGTACAGTACATCAGAGATCATCAACTAGATTCAGACACGGGACGATCTGTGAGAAACACAGTGTACAGTACATCAGAGATCATCAACTAGATTCAGACACGGGACGATCTGTGAGAAACACAGTGTACAGTACATCAGAGATCATCAACTAGATTCAGACACGGGATGATCTGTGAGAAACACAGTGTACTGTACATCAGAGATCATCAACTAGATTCAGACACGGGACGATCTGTGAGAAACACAGTGTACAGTACATCAGAGATCATCAACTAGATTCAGACACGGGACGATCTGTGAGAAACACAGTGTACAGTACATCAGAGATCATCAACTAGATTCAGACACGGGACGATCTGTGAGAAACACAGTGTACTGTACATCAGAGATCATCAACTAGATTCAGACACGGGACGATCTGTGAGAAACACAGTGTACTATACATCAGAGATCATCAACTAGATTCAGACACGGGACGATCTGGTAGAAACACAGTGTACTGTACATCAGAGATCATCAACTAGATTCAGACACGGGACGATCTTTTCTTGAGCGGATGGTCAGGGGGTCCGAACATAATCACACAATTTGTAGACTGCATATTTGACAAGAAGAATATTTGACCAAAACAATCATTTCAAACCTCACATTTGTATAGGATCACATCTCTCTCTGGTATGCATGGGAATACTTTGGTGTATAGGATCACATCTCTCTCTGGTATGCGTGGGAATACTTTGGTGTATAGGATCACATCTCTCTTTGGTATGCGTGGGAATACTTTGGTGTATACGATCACATCTCTCTCTGGTATGCATGGGAATACTTTGGTGTATAGGATCACATCTCTCTGGTATGCGTGGGAATACTTTGGTGTATAGGATCACATCTCTTTGGTATGCGTGGGAATACTTTGGTGTATAGGATCACATCTCTCTTTGGTATGCGTGGGAATACTTTGGTGTATACGATCACATCTCTCTCTGGTATGCATGGGAATACTTTGGTGTATACGATCACATCTCTCTCTGGTATGCGTGGGACTACTTTGGTGTACAGGATCACATCTCTCTCTGGTATGCGTGGGAATACTTTGGTGTACAGGATCACATCTCTCTTTGGTATGCGTGGGAATACTTTGGTGTATAGGATCACATCTCTCTTTGGTATGCGTGGGAATACTTTGGTGTATAGGATCACATCTCTCTTTGGTATGCGTGGGAATACTTTGGTGTATAGGATCACATCTCTCTTTGGTATGCGTGGGAATACCTTGGTGTATAGGATCACATCTCTCTGGTATGTGTGGGAATACTTTGGTGTATAGGATTACATCTCTTTGGTATGCGTGGGAATACTTTGGTGTATAGGATCACATCTCTTTGGTATGCGTGGGAATACTTTGGTGTACAGGATCACATCTCTCTTTGGTATGCGTGGGAATACTTTGGTGTATAGGATCACATCTCTCTGGTATGCGTGGGAATACTTTGGTGTATAGGATCACATCTCTCTTTGGTATGCGTGGGAATACTTTGGTGTATAGGATCACATCTCTCTTTGGTATGCGTGGGAATACTTTGGAACAGATTTCCAAAATGTGCATCACTTGGAGCTGATTTTCTGCTGTTTAACAGTCATGTCATTTTTTTTTTCTACGAATACTTGGGAGGGGCAAATAAAATCACCCGCGGGCCGCCAGTTGGGGAAGCCTGCTATACGTCACACATACAATGCTAACTCTGGGCCTAGGGCTCCCATTTGGCACACGTGTAGTCCACCCCCACAGGTATGAATGCAGAAACAGACAGACACACAGAGAAAGGAACGGAGTGGGAGGAGACAGAGACTAATGTTAATCAGTGCCACTGAAAACCGAGAGATGTTCAGACCAGAGAGCTAGAACACAAGAGCTGCTGAACTGGGGACATGTCAACCCACAGCACTGATGAGGTGTATGGACCATAAACCAGAACACACACACACACGCACACAGAACAAATAACCAGTGCCTGACATTATGTAATGTACTGTTATGTTCGCTGTGTGAGACTATGAATGCAGGACAAATTGCACCCTATTCCCTATATAGCGCACTACTTTAGACCAGAGCCCTATGAACTATATAGGGAATAAGGTGCCATTTGGAACACAGGCATGGTGAGTGTTATTGGAAAATCTTGTTTGGTGTGTTGCCATGTTGCTGTGGATAGGATTCTCCTCAATGAGAACAATACATTTGAAATCTGAACCTGCTTTTGTGTGTGTTTGTGTTTTTGTGTCTGCTAAATGACACGTGTACTGATTAGATGACTGCATAGAAATGTAGAGGGACCAGGTCTCTCTTACAGAACAGACTGTATCTCACAGAGACCTGAGAACCTGGATTAAGGAAGTTTAATAGAAGCAGAGGGGATTTATGGTGATGTCAGCTTTAACTGCTGTAACCAAGTCTACACAGTCTCACAGTATGGAAACCAAGATGGAAGCCATTTGACATGAGTTTCTTTCAGCGGGTGAGTCAGGTATTATTGAGAGCAGAGAGGAGGGACAACCTGGGTTTTTCCACTGATCAACAAAATGTTAAAGAGGACAGCATCTTCTGCTCTTCTGGAGTTAGCTAATATTAGCTTCCCTGAAATGATGTTGAAAAATGAACAATTCCTTTCCACTTGGTTGCATGGCATGCTGTTCGGGGCTCTGTGTGTGTGTGTTGTGTATTCTCAGCTGTGGTCACCGCAGAGTGCAGACAGTCATCCCTGCATGCTGTTTTCAATTTGCCAAGCGGCCTAAATAGCAAAAGGAACAAAAGACACACACACATTCCAGTCGTCCTAACAAAGCGTGATTAGCATCTGTGTAATGTGAGTGAAGCAGACAACAAACACAAACATCTCCATTCCTGTGCTAACGAGGCTTTAGGCACGCCAGGCCGCATCGGAAATATCGGGGAGACACGTGTCAGTGGTCTGGGTTTTTTAAAACCCGCTTGAGTCAAACATTTAAGTTCAAAAACATTTTAGCGGTCAATCTGTGGGTATTAGGGGAACCGGTTTCTAGATTTCTAAACATCCTGAGAATGAAATAAACAAAAGTAGTGCTCAGGGTTGAAGCCAGTGGGAGGGGGCGGTGGTGCATGCCACAAACACACCCACCCAGGGGGGATTCTAAACTGGATTCCCGACATTATGGATATATCTGCAGCAGGATAGGTCATACATAATGATGTGTGAGCTATGGAAGCATCCATCACATTAACCAATGGTGCGTCTTCACATCATCTTGGGGATAGAAAGCATACGGGGGGAAAGCATACGGCTCGATGGCCGCGGGGGGAAAGCATATGGCTCGATGGCCGTGAGGGGAAAGCATACGTGGGCCGCGGGGGGAAAGCATATGGCTCGATGGCCGTGGGGGGAAAGCATATGGCTCGATGGTTGAGGAGGGAAAGCATATGGCTCGATGGCCACGGGGGGAAAGCGTACGGCTCGATGGCCACGGGGGGAAAGCATACGGGGGGAAAGCGTACGGCTCGATGGCCGCGGGGGGAAAGCGTACGGCTCGATGGCCGCGGGGGGAAAGCATATGGCTCGATGGCCACGGGGGGAAAGCGTACGCCGCGGGGGGGAAAGCATGGCCGCGGGGGGGTGAAATTGATTATGGATACACGCACATCACAGTCTACGTCCCAAATGACACCCTATTCCCTATGTAGTGCACTATGGGTCCTGGTCAGAAGTAGTGCACTATATAGGGAATAGGCCATTTGGGATACAGAACGCATCTCCCAGGCAGGTGTGAACCAAAGACTGGATGATTGCGGATGTAGGGAGACAAAGGTATCTACATATCAGAGATGACTAAGTTTGAACCTCTTGAAGCTAAGGGACACTCTTTTTATTTTTGGAAAAATTAACGTTCCCAAAGTAAACGGCCTATTTCTCAGGACCAGATGCTAGAATATGCATATAATTGACAGATTAGGATAGAAAACACTCTAAAGTTACCAAAACTGTAAAAATATTGTCTGTGAGTATAACAGAACTGATATTGCAGGCCTAAGAAAAATCCAATCAGGAAGTGACTCATATTTTGAAACCGTTGTGTTCCTATGCATCCCTATTGGCCATTGAAAGGGATATCAACCAGATTCCTTTTTCTACGTCTTCCCTAAGGTGTCTACAGCCTTTAGACGTAGTTTCACACCTTTATGTTGAAGAATGTTGAAGAATGAAGAAGGACCACATTGCGTAAGTGGCCAGGTGATTAACAAAAGGCTAAGCTGTGTTTCGCTATATTTCACTTGTGATTTCATGAATATGAATATTTTCTAGTAAGATTATTTGGCCGTTGCGCTATGCTAACTAGTGTAGTTGATGACAATTCTCCCGGATCCAGGATGGGTAGTTCCAAGAGTTAGAGGATGGATGAGTCCTATTGGGAGTGAGTCTACAACACAGGTGTTTATCACTTAACACTTTAAATCCCCCGCAGATGGAGAGATGGATCCAGTTGATATATTGTGCACACTTGCGCTCACACACACACACACACCTAAGACAGGCAAAGACCATCCATGTGCTCATGGAGGAATGACACACAGACAGAGACACACCTCATTCTGCAGATGAAGGATCGTCTGGAGCCCATGCACATCCTCATAGACGACTGTTGCCCCTCTTTCTTCACTGTTCCTGTCTTCAGGTCCAGGATACGCCCTGAGGAGACAGAGATGAGATCATGAGATGAGAGACGCTCGCTCACACACACACACACACACACACACACACAGCCTTGCGGCATGCTGAGGTCCGGGAGTAGAGCTGCGCCACCGTTTCTGTCAGGAACATTTTTGTTCGTCGGTGTATCCCTCCCTCGTTTCTCATTAAGTGTTGAGAGGAAAAACAATGTAATTCCTGATATTTAGTCTAATGTAATAAATGGAGAGAATGTCTCTTTCTTTTCACTCTGTCGGTCTTCCTCTTCACCCCATTTAGACTATTAGCTGCATCATTACTCACTAGTCTGTCGGACAAACATGTCTACAGTAATTCCAGACAAATCAACTGTGTGTGTGTGTGTGTGTGTGTGTGTCCTGCAGCGATCCGTTCCAGCTGACCCCAGTGTTTTTATTCCAGAGGAATTCCTCCTCCACACACAGTCAGTCTGAGCTGCGTTGCAACTAATTTGTTTGTTAGATGACTGGGGGCTTAGATGATGCTAACAGCTATCGAGTTAGCTAGCGCCAGCCAGAGGTTATTCAGCAGGACAAGGAGAGGATTCAAGCCACACACACACACACAACACGTTGTACACTCTCCACAATTCACATTCCAGCTATAGACTACACAACAGGCCAATTCAAAGCCGGGGGGGGGGGGGGGGGGGCTTTTGACAAGGAAAGTTGATGACAGGTGGGGGGGGGGGGCTTTGACAAGGAAAGTTGATGACAGGTGAGGGGGTGGGGCTTTGACAAGGAAAGTTGATGACAGGTGGGGGGGGGGGGCTTTGACAAGGAAAGTTGATGACAGGTGGGGGGGGGCTTTGACAAGGAAAGTTGATGACAGGTGGGGGGGGGGCTTTGACAAGGAAAGTTGATGACAGGTGGGGGGGGGGGCATTTGACAAGGACTGTTGATGACAGGTGGGGGGGGGGGGGGGGGGGCTTTTGACAAGGAGAGTTGATGACAGGTGGGGGGGGGGGCATTTGACAAGGAGAGTTGATGACAGGTGGGGGGATTTAATGTTGAAGCTGGACATATGGACAACCTGCCAGTAACATTAGTGTAATGAATGCAGCATTAGACAATGTTAACTCTCCAAACTCCCAAAGCATTGATGTGGTCATCTGTACTGTTCTATTATTGCAGTGGCTCCTCAAGGGAGGGAGGCGGTCAGTGTTTGACCCCAGCTAAAGGCTGGATTGTAGTTTTGGCTACAGTCTTGTATTGGAGAGGATACAAGGATCTCAGCTCCCTCTCTTCCGGAGACTGACCCATGGAGGTCGAACGAGAGCTCTGGACAAATACAACCCATCTTAGCGCGGACATTGCCATTGATGGTTTCCACCATTTTAAAGTAAGAGATGAGGCCTCTTCCTACCTCTATGGACAGACCACTATGTTTAGATAAAGACATTATCTCCCTGGGGCTCTGGGATGACATATGACTATTATCATTGGCCAATTAGGTCAGGAGTCCAATTAGAAGGCTCTGGTTTCGAACATGTTGAAAGGCTTTACCACATATCTCCTAGGGTCTTTCTCATGGATTGTTGACAGGTTTTCAAGCTCCATTGGTTCGAGTAAAAAACAACAACAACACTGCTCTGAAACACTTCTCTAAAACCCACATGCACAGGTTATTTACCATTATAAACTGGGTGGTTTGAGTCCTGAATTCTTATTGGCTGACAGCTGTGGTATATCCTACCGTATACAACGCGTATGATAAAACATGTATATTTACTGCTCGATTTGTTGGTAACTAGTTTATATGTGACCAATATACAAAGGCTAAGTAAGGGCTGTGTCCAGGCACTCTGCACTGCATTGTGCATAAGAACAGCCCTTAGCAGTGGTATATCAGCCATATGCCACACCTCAGACCTTATTGCTTAATTATTACCATGGTTTACCATGAAGAGGATGGAGACAGGAGATGAGGTTATTTACCACTATTATTACCATGAAGAGGATGGAGACAGGAGATGAGGTTATTTACCAGTATTATTACCATGAAGAGGATGGAGACAGGAGATGAGGTTATTTACCAGTATTATTACCATGAAGAGGATGGAGACAGGAGATGAGGTTATTTACCACTATTATTACCATGAAGAGGATGGAGACAGGAGATGAGGTTATTTACCAGTATTATTACCATGAAGAGGATGGAGACAGGAGATGAGGTTATTTACCACTATTATTACCATGAAGAGGATGGAGACAGGAGATGAGGTTATTTACCAGTATTATTACCATGAAGAGGATGGAGACAGGAGACGAGGTTATTTACCAGTATTATTACCATGAAGAGGATGGAGACAGGAGATGAGGTTATTTACCAGTATTATTACCATGAAGAGGATGGAGACAAGAGATGAGGTTATTTACCAGTATTATTACCATGGTTTACAGTGCCTTGCGAAAGTATTCGGCCCCCTTGAACTTTGCAACCTTTTGCCACATTTCAGGCTTCAAACATAAAGATATAAAACTGTATTTTTTTGTGAAGAATCAACAACAAGTGGGACACAATCATGAAGTGGAACGACATTTATTGGATATTTCAAACTTTTTTAACAAATCAAAAACTGAACAATTGGGCGTGCAAAATTATTCAGCCCCCTTAACCCTTAAGTTAATACTTTGTAGCGCCACCTTTTGCTGCGATTACAGCTGTAAGTCGCTTGGGGTATGTCTCTATCAGTTTTGCACATCGAGAGACTGACATTTTTTCCCATTCCTCCTTGCAAAACAGCTCGAGCTCAGTGAGGTTGGATGGAGAGCATTTGTGAACAGCAGTTTTCAGTTCTTTCCACAGATTCTCGATTGGATTCAGGTCTGGACTTTGACTTGGCCATTCTAACACCTGGATATGTATATTTTTGAACCATTCCATTGTAGATTTTGCTTTATGTTTTGGATCATTGTCTTGTTGGAAGACAAATCTTCGTCCCAGTCTCAGGTCTTTTGCAGACTCCATCAGGTTTTCTTCCAGAATGGTCCTGTATTTGGCTCCATCCATCTTCCCATCAATTTTAACCATCTTCCCTGTCCCTGCTGAAGAAAAGCAGGCCCAAACCATGATGCTGCCACCACCGTGTTTGACAGTGGGGATGGTGTGTTCAGCTGTGTTGCTTTTACGCCAAACATAACGTTTTGCATTGTTGCCAAAAAGTTCAATTTTGGTTTCATCTGACCAGAGCACCTTCTTCCACATGTTTGGTGTGTCTCCCAGGTGGCTTGTGGCAAACTTTAAACAACACTTTTTATGGATATCTTTAAGAAATGGCTTTCTTCTTGCCACTCTTCCATAACGGCCAGATTTGTGCAATATACGACTGATTGTTGTCCTATGGACAGAGTCTCCCACCTCAGCTGTAGATCTCTGCAGTTCATCCAGAGTGATCATGGGCCTCTTGGCTGCATCTCTGATCAGTCTTCTCCTTGTATGAGCTGAAAGTTTAGAGGGACGGCCAGGTCTTGGTAGATTTGCAGTGGTCTGATACGCCTTCCATTTCAATATTATCGCTTGCACTGTGCTCCTTGGGATGTTTAAAGCTTGGGAAATCTTTTTGTATCCAAATCCGGCTTTAAACTTCTTCACAACAGTATCTCGGACCTGCCTGGTGTGTTCCTTGTTCTTCATGATGCTCTCTGCGCTTTTGACGGACCTCTGAGACTATCACAGTGCAGGTGCATTTATACGGAGACTTGATTACACACAGGTGGATTGTATTTATCATCATTAGTCATTTAGGTCAACATTGGATCATTCAGAGATCCTCACTGAACTTCTGGAGAGAGTTTGCTGCACTGAAAGTAAAGGGGCTGAATAATTTTGCACGCCCAATTTTTCAGTTTTTGATTTGTTAAAAAAGTTTGAAATATCCAATAAATGTCGTTCCACTTCATGATTGTGTCCCACTTGTTGTTGATTCTTCACAAAAAAATACAGTTTTATATCTTTATGTTTGAAGCCTGAAATGTGGCAAAAGGTCGCAAAGTTCAAGGGGGCCGAATTCTTTCGCAAGGCACTGTACAATGTAGAGGATAGAGACAGGAGAGTAGAGGTATGTTTCCCAAACAAAACACCAGACCAGGAACACATTTTCTACATCATATGTTATTTCCCCTGAGAGATCAACACACCCCCACACACTAAGACACCAACAAGTGCAAACAAGTTTGTTTGTGTGAGAGTGAGTTTCCCCTGCTGTGTTTGTGTGACCTCATGTTCTAACTGACGGAGGTTAGGCTTGGCTGGGCTTCCAGGACAGCAGAGAACAGGCGACAGGAGAGAAGTCATCACACACACAGGGCTTGGGTTTCGGTAAATGACTTAACAAGGTGATAGTTTGATCAGTTTAATCAGTAAATTCCAGGGCTGTGTCTGGAGGAGATGACTAAGATGTTCTCTTGTTAGAAGGAAAGCTGGCGGGTTAGCTGCTGTGTATGTGTGTGTGTTTATGTGTGAAGCTATCCTCTGCTTCTCTCCATCTGTCAGTTGAACGTCACAGGTAAAGTTTATCCTGGAACTAATTCCATGTGAAACACTGCAGGGTAGAGGGAGAAGAAAAACACTGCTGCACATGTCTGGACACCATCAGCTGTGTTAGTGTGTTGACTTGTGTTGAGCTCCCGTTTATAGTGTGTGTGTGTTATCCCCATTGGTCAGGGATGGTCTCCACTTAGTGATGATTTCAGGGAAAGCGGGAGGAAATGAAGGGATCAATACACTCCACACAGGAAGGGCGATCAGCTGGAATGACGGCATCCCAGGGAGATCCAAGGAAAGTGGAGCAGCAAAGACATGCAGACATTTGTAGACTGTGTGTGTGGTGATATGTGTGTGTGCACCAACTACCGTCCAGTTTAAAAACCATGTGTTTCTATGTGTAGTGGCTAGGGGTTGTTTAAGGTCTAGGTGCGCCACACACAAACACGTATGTACACACATGCAGAAGGAATGTGCGGTATGTGCTGTCAAACCATGTGTGTCTATGGAGTGTGACACTCAGAGGAGACAAGATAAAGCAGTGACAGGCCACTGAAGTCCTCAACAGCTGCCATGTCACTGCTGCTTCTACTGGTCGACTTTCACCAGTGAAAGAGTCAGACTTTGAAAACCAGGGTCAGTCGAGAGAAAATTACAAACAAAATTAAAAATACCACAAAAAAAACACACAAAACAAATCGGGAAGGTAAAACATTTTCAGTGTAAACTTAAACGTATTACCAGATATAAAGTAAGTCGGAAAGATAATGGACCTATATATATTTAAATAATATTATCTTTGAGAACTATGAATCATCAAAATAAAAACTAGACAGTCAGAGAGAATCTAAAATTCTCAATGCCATGGCACGGTGCCTCCACTGATTTTGTTATAATGTTTGAGTCACTCAGATAGCATAAGAACAAGGCATAAGCCATGGAGTAAAGGTACATGCAGTAAAGGTACACTATGCAGAAATCACTCCTCGTTCCTGGTTGCTAAAATTCAAATAGTTTGCCTAATTTCAGTTTGTGACAAAACAATCAAGTATAGTGTAGAGAATCATTGTACAATCTAAACCTCTGAAATATATTTTCTATAACAAAAAAGATTGTATTTTCAGCTGTTTAAAGCTGCTGTACAAAACCAAACGCTAAAGATGCAAAAACAAAACTTTAGAACTGCAAGCATAGAAATAGTGGACATAGAACAGGTCTACTGCTTCTTAGACTTTAAATGAGATCTATAACTCAGATTTCTATGTGAATTTGGTCAGGTCGCCCAAAAAGTTACATATTGCAGCTTTAATGTCAAGGAATGACGAGCACAGAATTGTTGAAGATATACCTGATCACGTCCTAATATGGAGAACAACTATTGTTACGGGAAATCAAACTGCATGCCTAGGTCGCGTTACCACTGGTTTAAATCAAGAGACATGCAATGTCGTAAGTATGGACCCTGGGAGTTTAGACCAAGACCCACCAACTACATAGAGTTAAGTTGCTGCCAACTGCTAAACAGTAGCTTCCCATGCAAAGTGGAAGTACAATCATCATTTACAGAGAAGGGAGGTTTAGAAGTTTGTTATACACGTAATATTTAATCATGGTTCAGGAAGAGTAGAGCCAGCTGTCTTGACTTGGTTGGTTTCACACACAAACATGCATGTATTTGACATAGATTCACAAAATATGCACACACCTACACACCCAGGGTTTCCATTAGTTGGTAATATGAAAAGCAGATAAATAAAAAACTGGCACCGGCCAATAAACAGGAATAAAAAAAAGACAGCAAAATAATGGTTCTATTCATTGATGGAAATACCAGTCGACGGAAATACATTTGATCTATAAGTGTTTATTATTGGGGAGGGGGTAGAAAAGCTTTACATTTTTAGATAGATTGTAGCTTCCATACATGTAATTGTCTGCATCGTTTCCAATCCCCCATATATTTTTTTGTATATATAGAGATTTTTATTATAAGCCACACACACAGTACCAGTCAAAAGTTTGGACACACCTATTCATTCAAGGGGTTTTCTTTACTTTTTTCTACATTGTAGAATAATAGCGAAGACATCAAAACTATGAAATAACACATGAAATCATGCAGTAACCAAAAATATATTTTATATTTGAGATTCTTCAAAGTAGCCACCCTTTGCCTTAATGACAGCTTTGCGCACACTTGGCATTCTCTCAACCAGCTTCACCTGGAATGCTTTTCAAACAGTCTTGAAGGAGTTCCCACGTGCTGAGCACTTCTTGGCTGCTTTTCCTTCACTCACTCCAACTCATCCCAAACCATCTCAATTGGGTTGAGGTCAGGTGATTGTGGAAGCCAGGTCATCTGATGCAGCACTCCATCACTCTCCTTCGTGGTAAAATAGCCCTTACAGGTGTGTTGGGTGATTGTCCTGTTGAAAAACAAAATGATAGTCCCACTATGCGCAAACCAGATGGGATGGAATATCACTGCAGAATGCTGTGGTAGCCATGCTGATTAAGTGTGCCTTGAATTCTAAATAAATCACTGACAGTGTCACCAGCAAAGCACCCCCACACCTCCTCCTCCATGCTTCACGGTGGGAACCACACATAAGGCGATCATCCGTTCACCTTCTCTGCGCTCCACAAAGACACAGCGGTTGGAAACAAAAATCGCAAACTTGGACTCATCAGGCCAAAGGACCGATTTCCAGCGGTCTAATGTCCATTGCTCGTGTTTCTTGGACCAAGCAAGTCTCTTCTTATTATTTGTGTCCTTTAGTAGTGGTTTCAACCATGAAGGCCTGATTCACACAGTCTCCTCTGAACAGTTGATGTTGAGATGTTTCTGTTACTTGAACTCTGTGAAGCATTTATTTGAAAGTTTGAAAGAACTTTGAAAGTTCTTGGGATTTTACAGATTGACTGACCTTCATGTCTTCAAGTAATGATGGACTGTTTCTCTTTGCTTATTTGACCAAATAGGGCTCTCCTCTGTATACCGCCCCCACCGTGTCACAACACAACTGATTGGCTCGAAAGCATTGAGGAAAGAAATTCCACAAATTAACTTTTAACAGGGCACACCTGTTAATTGAAATGCATTCCAGGTGACTACCTCGTGAAGCTGGTTGAGAGAATGCCAAGAGTGTGCAAAGCTGTCGATAAGGCAAAGGGTGGCAACTTTGAAGAATCTCCAATATAATTTATATATATTTATTTTTTTAATTAGAATTTTACCCCTTTTTTCTCCCCAATTTCGTGGTATCCAATTGTTTTTAGCAGCTTCTATATTGTCTCATCGCTACAACTCCCGAAACAAAGAACTTTCTTCTTAAATGAAGGCTATTCCATGCGAGAAATTGCCAAGAAACTGAAGATCTTCTACAACACTGTGTACTACTCCCTTCACAGAAGAGCGCAAACTGACTCTAACCAGAATAGAAAGAGGAGCGGGAAGCTCCGGTGCACAACTGAGCAAGAGTACATTAGAGTGTCTAGCTGAGAAACAGACGCCTCACAAGTTCTCAACTGGCAGCTTCATTAAATAGTACCCACAAAACACCAGTCTCAACGTCAACAGTGAAGAGGCGACTGGCTTTCTAGGCAGAGTTGCAAAGAAAAAGCCAATAAAACAAACACAAAGATTAAGATGGCCAAAAGAACACAGACACTGGACAAAGGAACTTTGCCTATGTCCCGTGCCACATTTTAAAAACAGAAACCCTGACACACACACACACACACACACACACACACACACACACACACACACACACACACACACACACACACAAAAGTAGAGTGAAAACAAATACTTCAGAGTCAGTGTGCATTATCCTGAAAGGACCCAGAGGCTGAGGCTACATGTAGTTTCATTATCCAGACAGGACCCAGACTACACGTAGACAACTATCCCTCCTCTATCCCTCCGTTCATCCACTATCCCTCCCTTCATCCATCTCTATCCATCCCTTCATCTGCTATTCATCCCTTCATCCGCTATCTTCCCTCTATCCATCCCTTCATCCGCTATTCATCCCTTCATCCGCTATCCTCCCTCTATCCATCCCTTCATCCCTCTCTATCCAGCCCTTCATCCACTATCCATCCCTTCATCCTCTATCCATCCCTTAATCCGCTATCCAGCCCTTCATCCACTATCCATCCCTTCATCCTCTATCCATCCCTTCATCCGCTATCCATCCCTTCATCCATCTATCCATCCCTTCATCCATCCCTTCATCCCTCTATCCATCCCTTCATCCTCTATCCATCCCTTCATCCCTCTATCCATCCCTTCATCCCTCTATCCATCCCTTCATCCCTCTATCCATCCCTTCATCCTCTATCCATCCCTCTATCCATCCCTTCATCCTCTATCCATCCCGTCATCCATCCCTTCATCCGCCATCCATCCCTTCATCCTCTATCCATCCCTTCATCCTCCATCCATCCCTTCATCCTCTATCCATCCCTTCATCCTCTATCCATCCCTTCATTCTCTATCCATCCCTTCATCTATCCATCCCTTCATCCTCTATCCATCCCTTCATCCTCTATCCATCCCTTCATCCTCTATCCATCCCTCTACATCTGTCCATCCTTTCATCTTTATATGATGGATGAGAATCCATCTCTCCCCATCTCTTTCTGAGAGAGCCATGTGAAGCTATGTGAAGTGAATCCAACTGTATACCTACCACTCCACCCCCCTTTCCATCCCACCCTCACACCGACAGACGAAATGCTTCAACCTCCATTCCATCTCCCACTTTGCCAGCGGGTCCTCATTCACTTTCGGGCCTGGTCCAATCCCTATTCATATAATATGCATGCTCGTCCAATCAGTAACCTCGGCATGCAAACAGCTCATTAGTCATGCGAGGGTGTGGGAGGAGTAACCGGGCTCACTCAATCACAGTGAAACATGAGGCTAATCACAGGCTGATCAGGGGCTGATGCAGGCTAAACATTTTATCTGGAGCTGTTTTCCACTCCAGGACAAATGATCAGGCTACACTGAGAAGACACCAGCTAGGAGATGAAATCAGTTAAACGTTCCCATTTCAGGGGAGTATATTCTACCCCTGTGCAGCAATCAGTGTTAATCTGAGACGTGTGGTTTGGGAGGCGACAGGAACATCCGTGTCTGTCAGAGCGGAGGAGAAATGTCAGCAGTTTTACATGGGGCGGCTCCGAACAGATGAGGGGGAACTCGGAGAGCCTGCATCCCAAATGGCATCCTATTCCATATATAGTGCACTAGCTTTGACCAGGGCCCATAGGACTTGTGTCAAAAGTAGTGCACTTCATAGGGAAAAGAGTACCATTTGGGAAATCATGTTCAATTGAATTTCACATTACTGTCTCACTCCCACTCCAAAAC
The DNA here is from genome assembly GCF_013265735.2 of Oncorhynchus mykiss. Classification (NCBI taxonomy): domain Eukaryota; kingdom Metazoa; phylum Chordata; class Actinopteri; order Salmoniformes; family Salmonidae; genus Oncorhynchus; species Oncorhynchus mykiss. The sequence continues at coordinate 44,353,647 of NC_048590.1, forward strand.
CAAAGTTTACTGAACATTATTAGAGATGAGTACATGTCCCACCCACGCCTTCTGTTGCAAACATGACTACTTGAGGTCTGAAAACCTCTTATAACCCTGGATAACCCCTAACAGTCCTATCAACGACCATAACCATGTACTGACATGTATTACATATGCTAACACATCACATTGTACACAATGATAGATACATTAGATTTTTTTTGTTGTACATTTTTTTGAGTGGCCAAAATGTACCATTGGTCCTTATGGGAGAAATAAGGAGTTATTGACCTGAATTGACCTCCTCAACAACCTTCTCTTCCCATCACTATGACTCCCATCACTAAGCTGCCGACAGCAACAACTGCTCCATCACTAAGCTGCCGACAGCAACAACTGCTCCATCACTAAGCTGCCGACAGCAACAACTGCTCCATCACTAACCTGCCGACAGCAACAACTGCTCCATCACTAAGCTGCCGACAGCAACAACTGCTCCATCACTAAGCTGCCGACAGCAACAACTGCTCCATCACTAAGCTGCCGACAGCAACAACTGCTCCATCACTAAGCTGCAGACAGCAACAACTGCTCCATCACTAAGCTGCCGACAGCAACAACAGCTCCATCACTAAGCTGCCGACAGCAACAACTGCTCCAAACAAAACAACAGTAGACTGAACTGATCTGTCTGGTCTCTCTCTGTCAGCGAGCTGGCAAACACACTTGATTCTAATCATGCACATACAGGCAGGCAGGCTAACGCTAACACACACACACACACACATTTACATCAACTACAAAACAGGGGGAAAAAGAAGGCCAGACAGAAGAAAACATAGTTAGTTTAGTTACACTAGGTTTCACAATGAGCCAAGGCTCTAATGCTCTGACTGACTTCAAAGGGCACGTGTGTGTAAGTGTGTGTATCAAAGTGTGAGTCTCTAAGCGTGTGCGTCCTCGATGTTCTCCAGAGGGAGAGAAGAGTGTGTGATGCTTGTGTGTTGTGGACCGTTAGATTCAGAAGAGGGGCTGTAGAGTCTATGTGAGGACAGATTGATGGTGGTATTCACATGGCTACAGTGCCCTCTAGTGGACAGTGTATCCCTCCTAGTCAGATACAATACAGTGTCCTATGGACGCACACCTTTCTTCCAGGCAGGGAAACAGTCATTCTTGTTAGTCATCCTAACCAGAGAGGTCTTAACTATCTTAACTATTGATGAAACAGTTTAGAGTAGAATTCCATAGCTAAAGTACGGCTTACTGAGCTATAATCAGAGGGGTTGGGTTTAATGCGGAAGACATATTTCAGTTGAATGCATTCAGTTGTGGAACTTACTAGGTATTCCCCTTTCCCTTTATAGGATGCAAAAGAATCTGTCACAGACTTCTGGGAATGAGAATAAGAGTGAGGACCATGGGAGCCGTCAAGAGAGTTGGGAATAGAGCAGGATGGGACTGTCACTATCTGTCAGAGAGTTGGGTATAGAACAGGATGGGACTGTCACTATCTGTCAGAGAGTTGGAATAAAACAGGATGGGACTGTCACTATCTGTCAGAGAGTTGGGTATAGAACAAGATGGGACTGTCACTATCTGTCAGAGAGTTGGGAATAGAGCAGGATGGGACTGTCACTATCTGTCAGAGAGTTGGGTATAGAACAGGATGGGACTGTCACTATCTGTCAGAGAGTTGGGTATAGAACAGGATGGGACTGTCACTATCTGTCAGAGAGTTGGGTATAGAACAAGATGGGACTGTCACTATCTGTCAGAGAGTTGGGTATAGAACAGGATGGGACTGTCACTATCTGTCAGAGAGTTGGGTATAGAACAGGATGGGACTGTCACTATCTGTCAGAGAGTTGGTATAGAACAGGATGGGACTGTCACTATCTGTCAGAGAGTTGGGTATAGAACAGGATGGTACTGTCACTATCTGTCAGAGAGTTGGAATAAAACAGGATGGGACCATCACTATCTGTCAGAGAGTTGGGTATAGAACAGGATGGGACCGTCACTATGTCAGAGAGTTGGGTATAGAACAGGATGGGACCATCACTATGTCAGAGAGTTGGGTATAGAACAGGATGGGACCGTCACTATGTCAGAGAGTTGGGTATAGAACAGGATGGGACCATCACTATCTAAATGTTTTTCTCTCCAGTTGTGTCTGTTCAGCACGGTTTCCTCCCAGTTGTGTCTGTTCAGCACGGTTTCCTCCCAGTTGTGTCTGTTTAGCACTGTTTCCTCCCAGTCGTGTCTGTTTAGCACGGTTTCCTCCCAGTCGTGTCTGTTTAGCACGGTTTCCTCCCAGTCGTGTCTGTTTAGCACGGTTTCCTCCCAGTCGTGTCTGTTTAGCACGGTTTCCTCCCAGTCGTGTCTGTTTAGCACGGTTTCCTCCCAGTCGTGTCTGTTTAGCACGGTTTCCTCCCAGTTGTGTCTGTTTAGCACGGTTTCCTCCCAGTCGTGTCTGTTTAGCGGTTTCCTCCCAGTCGTGTCTGTTTAGCACGGTTTCCTCCCAGTCGTGTCTGTTTAGCACGGTTTCCTCCCAGTCGTGTCTGTTTAGCACGGTTTCCTCCCAGTCGTGTCTGTTTAGCGGTTTCCTCCCAGTCGTGTCTGTTTAGCGGTTTCCTCCCAGTCGTGTCTGTTCAGCACGGTTTCCTCCCAGTCGTGTCTGTTTAGCACGGTTTCCTCCCAGTTGTGTCTGTTTAGCGGTTTCTTCCCAGTCGTGTCTGTTTAGCGTGGTTCAGCGCGAACAGACACAACTGGGAGGAAACCATGCTGGCTTCCTCCCAGTTGTGTCTGTTTAGCACAGTTTCCTCCCAGCTGTGTCTGTTGAGCATGGTTTCCTTCCAGTTGTGTCTGTTGAGCATGGTTTCCTCCCAGTTGTGTCTGTTGAGCACAGTTTCCTCCCAGTTGTGTCTGTTGAGCACAGTTTCCTCCCAGTTGTTGAAGGTGATGTGGTTTGTTTTTATGTTGTATTTGTAGCATTTATTTTGCCCGCCAGGGGCTCACTAACCTTCCTTCAACTGGGAGTGCATCGGCGTGAGTTGGGCATCCGGGCATGGAATTCCATCAGAGTTGTAGTGCTGCATTATACACGGAGCGTACAAAACATTAGGAACACCTGCTCTTTCCATGACATACACTAACTAGGCGAAACCAGGTGAAAGATATGATCCCTTATTGATCCCACTTGTTAAATCCACTTCAAATCAGTGTAGATGGAGGGGAGGAGACAGGATAAAGAAGGATTTTTAAGCCTTGAGACAATTGAGATGGATTGTTTATGTGTACCATTCAGAGGGTGAAGACAAAACATTCACTAGGGAATATCAATGTATATAGCAGTATTCCTGAACAGTACTGTGAACCAAAATATCTTTCATTAGGGAATATCAATATGTATAGCAGTATTCCTGAACAGTACTGTGAACCAACATAGCTTTCACTAGGGAATATCAATGTATATAGCAGTATTCCTGAACAGTACTGCGAACCAACATAGCTTTCATTAGGGAATATCAATATGTATAGCAGTATTCCTGAACAGTACTGTGAACCAACATAGCTTTCACTAGGGAATATCAATGTGTATAGCAGTATTCCTGAACAGTACTGAGAACCAACATAGCTTTCACTAGGGAATATCAATGTGTATAGCAGTATTCCTGAACAGTACTGTGAACCAACATAGCTTTCACTAGGGAATATCAATGTGTATAGCAGTATTACTGAACAGTACTGCGAACCAACATAGCTTTCACTAGGGAATATCAATGTGTATAGCAGTATTCCTGAACAGTACTGCGAACCAACATAGCTTTCACTAGGGAATATCAATGTGTATAGCAGTATTCCTGAACAGTACTGTGAACCAACATAGCTTTCATTAGGGAATATCAATGTGTATAGCAGTATTCCTGAACAGTACTGTGAACCAACATAGCTTTCATTAGGGAATATCAATGTGTATAGCAGTATTCCTGAACAGTACTGCGAACCAACATATCTTTCACTAGGGAATATCAATATGTATAGCAGTATTCCTGAACAGTACTGCGAACCAACATAGCTTTCACTAGGGAATATCAATGTGTATAGCAGTATTCCTGAACAGTACTGCGAACCAACATATCTTTCACTAGGGAATATCAATATGTATAGCAGTATTCCTGAACAGTACTGCGAACCAACATAGCTTTCACTAGAGAATATCAATGTGTATAGCAGTATTCCTGAACAGTACTGCGAACCAACATAGCTTTCACTAGGGAATATCAATGTGTATAGCAGTATTCCTGAACAGTACTGCGAACCAACATAGCTTTCACTAGGGAATATCAATGTGTATAGCAGTATTCCTGAACAGTACTGTGAACCAACATAGCTTTCATTAGGGAATATCAATGTGTATAGCAGTATTCCTGAACAGTACTGTGAACCAACATAGCTTTCATTAGGGAATATCAATGTGTATAGCAGTATTCCTGAACAGTACTGTGAACCAACATAGCTTTCATTAGGGAATATCAATGTGTATAGCAGTATTCCTGAACAGTACTGCGAACCAACATAGCTTTCATTAGGGAATATCAATGTGTATAGCAGTATTCCTGAACAGTACTGTGAACCAACATAGCTTTCACTAGGGAATATCAATGTGTATAGCAGTATTCCTGAACAGTACTGTGAACCAACATAGCTTTCACTAGGGAATATCAATGTGTATAGCAGTATTCCTGAACAGTACTGCGAACCAACATAGCTTTCACTAGGGAATATCAATATGTATAGCAGTATTCCTGAACAGTACTGCGAACCAACATAGCTTTCACTAGGGAATATCAATATGTATAGCAGTATTCCTGAACAGTACTGTGATCCAACATATCTTTCATTAGGGAATATTAATGTGTATAGCAGTATTCCTGAACAGTACTGCGAACCAACATAGCTTTCATTAGGGAATATTAATGTGTATAGCAGTATTCCTGAACAGTACTGCGAACCAACATAGCTTTCACTAGGGAATATCAATATGTATAGCAGTATTCCTGAACAGTACTGTGATCCAACATAGCTTTCACTAGGGAATATCAATGTGTATAGCAGTATTCCTGAACAGTACTGCGAACCAACATATCTTTCACTAGGGAATATCAATATGTATAGCAGTATTCCTGAACAGTACTGCGAACCAACATATCTTTCACTAGGGAATATCAATATGTATAGCAGTATTCCTGAACAGTACTGCGAACCAACATAGCTTTCACTAGAGAATATCAATGTGTATAGCAGTATTCCTGAACAGTACTGCGAACCAACATAGCTTTCACTAGGGAATATCAATGTATATAGCAGTATTCCTGAACAGTACTGCGCACCAACATAGCTTTCACTAGGGAATATCAATGTGTATAGCAGTATTACTGAACAGTACTGCGAACCAACATAGCTTTCACTAGAGAATATCAATATGTATAGCAGTATTCCTGAACAGTACTGCGAACCAACATAGCTTTCACTAGAGAATATCAATGTGTATAGCAGTATTCCTGAACAGTACTGCGAACCAACATAGCTTTCACTAGAGAATATCAATGTATATAGCAGTATTCCTGAACAGTACTGCGCACCAACATAGCTTTCACTAGGGAATATCAATATGTATAGCAGTATTCCTGAACAGTACTGCGAACCAACATAGCTTTCACTAGGGAATATCAATGTGTATAGCAGTATTACTGAACAGTACTGCGAACCAACATAGCTTTCACTAGGGAATATCAATATGTATAGCAGTATTACTGAACAGTACTGCGAACCAACATAGCTTTCACTAGGGAATATCAATGTGTATAGCAGTATTACTGAACAGTACTGCGAACCAACATAGCTTTCACTAGGGAATATCAATATGTATAGCAGTATTACTGAACAGTACTGCGAACCAACATAGCTTTCACTAGGGAATATCAATGTGTATAGCAGTATTACTGAACAGTACTGCGAACCAACATAGCTTTCACTAGGGAATATCAATGTATATAGCAGTATTCCTGAACAGTACTGTGATCCAACATATCTTTCATTAGGGAATATCAATGTGTATAGCAGTATTCCTGAACAGTACTGTGAACCAACATAGCTTTCATTAGGGAATATCAATGTGTATAGCAGTATTCCTGAACAGTACTGTGAACCAACATAGCTTTCATTAGGGAATATCAATGTGTATAGCAGTATTCCTGAACAGTACTGTGAACCAACATAGCTTTCATTAGGGAATATCAATGTGTATAGCAGTATTCCTGAACAGTACTGCGAACCAACATAGCTTTCATTAGGGAATATCAATGTGTATAGCAGTATTCCTGAACAGTACTGTGAACCAACATAGCTTTCACTAGGGAATATCAATGTGTATAGCAGTATTCCTGAACAGTACTGTGAACCAACATAGCTTTCACTAGGGAATATCAATGTGTATAGCAGTATTCCTGAACAGTACTGCGAACCAACATAGCTTTCACTAGGGAATATCAATATGTATAGCAGTATTCCTGAACAGTACTGCGAACCAACATAGCTTTCACTAGGGAATATCAATATGTATAGCAGTATTCCTGAACAGTACTGTGATCCAACATATCTTTCATTAGGGAATATTAATGTGTATAGCAGTATTCCTGAACAGTACTGCGAACCAACATAGCTTTCATTAGGGAATATTAATGTGTATAGCAGTATTCCTGAACAGTACTGCGAACCAACATAGCTTTCACTAGGGAATATCAATATGTATAGCAGTATTCCTGAACAGTACTGTGATCCAACATAGCTTTCACTAGGGAATATCAATGTGTATAGCAGTATTCCTGAACAGTACTGCGAACCAACATATCTTTCACTAGGGAATATCAATATGTATAGCAGTATTCCTGAACAGTACTGCGAACCAACATATCTTTCACTAGGGAATATCAATATGTATAGCAGTATTCCTGAACAGTACTGCGAACCAACATAGCTTTCACTAGAGAATATCAATGTGTATAGCAGTATTCCTGAACAGTACTGCGAACCAACATAGCTTTCACTAGGGAATATCAATGTATATAGCAGTATTCCTGAACAGTACTGCGCACCAACATAGCTTTCACTAGGGAATATCAATGTGTATAGCAGTATTACTGAACAGTACTGCGAACCAACATAGCTTTCACTAGAGAATATCAATATGTATAGCAGTATTCCTGAACAGTACTGCGAACCAACATAGCTTTCACTAGAGAATATCAATGTGTATAGCAGTATTCCTGAACAGTACTGCGAACCAACATAGCTTTCACTAGAGAATATCAATGTATATAGCAGTATTCCTGAACAGTACTGCGCACCAACATAGCTTTCACTAGGGAATATCAATATGTATAGCAGTATTCCTGAACAGTACTGCGAACCAACATAGCTTTCACTAGGGAATATCAATGTGTATAGCAGTATTACTGAACAGTACTGCGAACCAACATAGCTTTCACTAGGGAATATCAATATGTATAGCAGTATTACTGAACAGTACTGCGAACCAACATAGCTTTCACTAGGGAATATCAATGTGTATAGCAGTATTACTGAACAGTACTGCGAACCAACATAGCTTTCACTAGGGAATATCAATATGTATAGCAGTATTACTGAACAGTACTGCGAACCAACATAGCTTTCACTAGGGAATATCAATGTGTATAGCAGTATTACTGAACAGTACTGCGAACCAACATAGCTTTCACTAGGGAATATCAATATGTATAGCAGTATTCCTGAACAGTACTGCGAACCAACATAGCTTTCACTAGGTAATATCAATGTGTATAGCAGTATTACTGAACAGTACTGCGAACCAACATAGCTTTCACTAGGGAATATCAATATGTATAGCAGTATTACTGAACAGTACTGCGAACCAACATAGCTTTCACTAGGGAATATCAATGTGTATAGCAGTATTCCTGAACAGTACTGCGAACCAACATAGCTTTCACTAGGGAATATCAATGTGTATAGCAGTATTACTGAACAGTACTGCGAACCAACATAGCTTTCACTAGGGAATATCAATATGTATAGCAGTATTACTGAACAGTACTGCGAACCAACATAGCTTTCACTAGGGAATATCAATGTGTATAGCAGTATTACTGAACAGTACTGCGAACCAACATAGCTTTCACTAGGGAATATCAATATGTATAGCAGCATTACTGAACAGTACTGCGAACCAACATAGCTTTCACTAGGGAATATCAATGTGTATAGCAGTATTCCTGAACAGTACTGCGAACCAACATAGCTTTCACTAGGGAATATCAATGTGTATAGCAGTATTACTGAACAGTACTGCGAACCAACATAGCTTTCACTAGGGAATATCAATGTGTATAACAGTATTCCTGAACAGTACTGCGAACCAACATAGCTTTCACTAGGGAATATCAATGTGTATAGCAGTATTCCTGAACAGTATTGCGAACCAACATAGCTTTCACTAGGGAATATCAATGTGTATAGCAGTATTACTGAACAGTACTTGCGAACCAACATAGCTTTCACTAGGGAATGTAGCAGTATTCCTGAACAGTACTGCGAACCAACATAGCTTTCACTAGAGAATATCAATGTGTATAGCAGTATTCCTGAACAGTACTGTGAACCAACATAGCTTTCACTAGGGAATATCAATGTGTATAGCAGTATTCCTGAACAGTACTGCGAACCAACATAGCTTTCACTAGGGAATATCAATGTGTATAGCAGTATTCCTGAACAGTACTGCAAACCAACATAGCTTTCACTAGGGAATATCAATGTGTATAGCAGTATTCCTGAACAGTACTGCGAACCAACATATCTTTCATTAGGGAATATCAATGTATATAGCAGTATTCCTGAACAGTACTGCGAACCAACATAGCTTTCACTAGAGAATATCAATGTGTATAGCAGTATTCCTGAACAGTACTGCGAACCAACATAGCTTTCATTAGGGAATATCAATGTATATAGCAGTATTCCTGAACAGTACTGCGAACCAACATAGCTTTCACTAGGGAATATCAATGTATATAGCAGTATTCCTGAACAGTACTGTGATCCAACATATCTTTCATTAGGGAATATCAATGTATATAGCAGTATTCCTGAACAGTACTGCGAACCAACATAGCTTTCACTAGGGAATATCAATGTATATAGCAGTATTCCTGAACAGTACTGTGATCCAACATATCTTTCATTAGGGAATATCAATGTGTATAGCAGTATTCCTGAACAGTACTGCGAACCAACATAGCTTTCACTAGGGAATATCAATGTATATAGCAGTATTCCTACCTGTCATGGAATTCTCTGAGGTGCTGAGCTGTTCCCGCAACTTGTCCACGTCGTCAGGATGCACCTGTTCATACAGCGTGCTGCCAAACCACTCCGACTGCGGGTGGTTGAGCACCGGCGTCACCGAGTCAGACACGTAGATCACGCGGCCCGTCTCCGCGGCGACCACAAACAGGAAGCCGTCGGCCGCCTCCAGGATGAGGTGCTTCAACTCCTATTAGACGAGAGGAGAAGAGAGAAACAGAACACACACACGTGTGTGACGGCAGAGCAGACACACGTCACAGTAAAGATGAGGGATATGCAGTATTGATTGACATACCATTGGTGAAAATCCGGGACAAACAGACACACACGCCAAGGGCAGAGGCAGGGGACATGACAGACAGCCTGCAAAAGCTTTATTTATTTCAAATTGATAAGATCAATATGCTGACAGGAAATTGTGTCAGCGGATATCATTTGTAGAGCTGCACAGATGTGCAGACCCAACGTACAGAACCCAAATGCAGAGTCAAAGAGAATAGAACAAAACCAGTTCATAGACTCACCTTTTCAGTTTGGCTTTGTACTAGTTTATTTAGGTACTTTTTTTTCTCATCTCTAATTCCTATGTGTTTGTATTCATTTTGATCATATTATGCTGCTTTTATTGCCTTGTATGTTACTTTGTATTTTTATTGTTTACTTTTTAATGACTATTATTACTATTTTATTATGTACAGCACCTTGAGTTGCGGTCTCTGTATGAAATGTGCTATACAAATAAAGTTGTTTTATTATTACCTGTTTGCTGAGGAGGAGGGTTTGTAGACCCTGCTAAATTACTCACACAGACACACACACACACACGCAAAACGCACACACACACAGATACGCGCACATCAGCCCCCATGACCAACCCACCCACAAAACACACACACATTGGTCGTGTTCCAGGCCGACTACATTGCAGTCATTGCATGGCCTCAACCAAATGGTCGTGTGCCATTTCATCGACAGCGCAGTTGGGTTATCAGATTGCGATATCATACGATGCAGTTAGCTGGTAGTTGTCTGCAATGTAGTCAGCCTGGAACGCGGCCATCGTCACCCCCACCTATAATACCTGTTCGGTCAGGAAGGAGGGCTTGTACGCCCCGTCAGTGGACGTGTTCCCGGTCCCTCTCATGGACTTCATGTGGGACACGGCCATGCGGAGGATAGTCAGTTTGTCTGGCTTGCGGGCCAGAGCGCTGCAGGTGGGCACCATGTCCGACAGCTCCGTGATGTACTGGGTCATCTTGTTACGGCGACGCCGCTCTATCTCGCTGTGGTTCTCTCTGGAACAGAGAGGAGGATTTAGACACATAGGGGGGGGGGGGGGGGTCGTCACTGGTGGTCAGGAGGGGGGGTTATCACACGACCCGGGGGTGGTGGTCAGGGGGGGGGGGGGGGGGGGGTCGTCACTGGTTGGCCACGGTGGACAGGATATAAATGTAAACATAATTTCTTATCTTAAAATTCACAAATCAGTGAAAAGTATGGAACAGACAGAAGGGGTCTTTGAGGCTGTACTGTGGGCCGATTTGGTGTGTGTTTGTGCATTTGTTTTAGCATTGATGTGTATGCACCATAACCCTAAACCCAATTCTGATTTCATGATAATGCAGTTTTTTTTCTAACATGAGCATCCAGTGACAACCATCTGCATTTACCAGTGTTTCCCCTAGCGGTGCTTAGGCAGGACGGGCTGCCTACAAAATCATTCGCCTCCATTGGTTTGAATTGGAACTTTCGGTGTTAAAAGCTTAGTATGTTAGTTTTGATACAGTAAGGTAAACTCTAGTGAACCGACTTCAAACTTGGTTGTTCAACACCTACCTATGGCTGGATACACACTTTTACTTAAACTGAATTCATTGCCAGCCATTCTTGGAGATAGGAGTACGTGCACATAATCTAAGAACCATAATACTCTGTACTAGAGAAGACTAAAGGGAAGTTAGGAGAAGAGAAGTTATTCAGTTGCTTTTCAGCGTTTGAGTTTGTCTTCTGAGGACATAAAGAACATACAGGGATTAAAGAACACAGCAGACCAGAACACAATCTCTGAGCTACGGATGGACAGGTCCTCAAATTCTATGTTCATTTATTTGATCATGAACGTCATGTGTGAATAACATACATTGCCTTCAGAAAGTATTCACACCCCTTGACTTTTACAACATTACGTTGTTACAAAGTGGGATTCAAATGAATTTAATTGTAATGTTTTTCAAAGATCTAGACAAAATACTTGGTAAGGTCAAAAATGTGTCAAATAAAACACTAATATACTTAGATAAGTATTCAACCCAATGAATCAATACATGTTACACTCACCCCTTGCAGCGATTACAGCTGTGAGTCTTTCTGGATAAACCTCTCAGAGCTTTCTACACCTGGATTGTGAAACATTTGCCCAAGTTCTTCAAGCTCTGTCAAATTGGTTATTGATCATTGCTAGACAACCATTTTGAGGTCTTGTCATAGATTTTCAAGCAGATTTAAGTGAAAACTAACTCAGCCACTCAGGAACATTCACTGTCTTCTTGGTAAGCAACTCCATTGTAGATGTGGACTTGTGTTTTAGGTTATTGTCCTTCTGAAAGTTGAATTCCTCTCCTAGTGTCTGTTGGAAAGGAGACTTAACTAGGTTTTCCTCTAGGATTTTGGCTCCATTCAGTTTATTTTTTTATCCTGAAAAATTCCATAGTCCTTAAAAATTACAAGCATACCCATAACATGATGCAGCCACCACTATGCTTGAAAATATGTTGTGGTACTCAGTAATGTGTTGTATTGGATTTGCCCCAAACGTGACACTTTGTATGCAGGACACAAAGTGAATTGCTTTGCTGAAAACAGGATGCATGTTTTTGAATATTTGCATTCTGTACAGGCTTCCTTCTTTTCACTCTGTCAGTTAGGTTAGTATTGTGGAGTAACTGCAATGTTGTTGATCCATCCTCAGTTTTAAACTAACTGTTTTAAAGTCACCATTGGCTTCATGGTGAAATCCCTGAGCGGTTTCCTTCCTCTCTGGCAACTGAGTTAGGAAGGACGCCTGTGTCTTTGTAGTGACTGGGTGTATTGATATACCATCTAAAGTGTAATGAATAACTCCACCACGCCCAAAGGAATTTTCAATATCTACTTTATTTTTTAACCATATACCAATAGATGACCTTCTTTGCTAGGCATTGGAAAACCTCTGTGGTCTTGTGGTTGAATCTGTATTTTAAATTCATGTCTCGACTGAGGGACCTTACAGAAAATTGTATGTGTGGGGTACAGAGGTAGTCATTCCAAAATCATGTTAACCTCACTAGGGTAGGGGGCACTATTTTCACCTCCGGATGAAAAGCGTGCCCAAAATAAACTGCCTGCTACTCAGGCCCAGAAGCTAGGATATGCATATAATTAGTAGATTTGGATAGAACACTCCAAAGTTTCTAGAACTGTTAAAATAATGCCTGTGAGTATAACAGAACTGAAATGGCAGGTGAAAACTTGAGGAAAATCTATCCAGGAAGTGCCATTATTTTAAATGGCTGTTTTTCCAATGAAAGCCTATCCACCTTTTAAAGGGATAGGACCCAGATTCCGTTCCCTATGGCTTCCACTAGTACTCTAGTACGATCTTTAGACATTGTTTCAGGCTTTTATTCTGAAAAATTAGAGAGAATGACAACTTTGAGTTCGTGGATAGTGGGATGTCCCCAGAGCGGTTTCCTGCGCGCGACCGAGAGCGCACCTTTCTTGTTCTTCTTTTATATTGACGACGCTATTTTCCGGTTGAAATATTATTGATTATTTAGGCTAAAAACAACCTGAGGATTAATTATAAACATTGTTTGACATGTTTCTATGAATTTTACAGATACTATTTGGAATTTTCAACTGCCTCTTGTGACCGGATTTGAGCCGTTGGATTACAGAACAAAACGCGCCCAAAAAATTGAGGTTTTTGGATATAAAGAGGGATTTTATCGAACAAAACAAACATTTATTGTGTAACTGGGAGTCTTGTGAGTGCAACCATACAAAGATCATCAAAGGTAAGTGATTCATTTTATTGCTATTTCTAACTTTTGTGACTAATCTACTTGTCTGGTTACTGTATGTAATGTTTTGTGTGCTGAGTGCTGTCCTTAGATAATCGCATGGTTTGCTTTCACCGTAAAGCCTTTTTGAAATATGACACGGCGGCTGGATTAACAACAAGTTAAGCTTTATTTTGATGTATTACAATTGTGATTTCATGAAAGTTAAATATATAGTAATTATAGTCATTTAAACTTGTCGCTCTGCAATTTCACTGGATGTTGGCCAGGTGGGACGCTACTGTCCCACACCCCCTAGAGAAGTTAAACACTATTATTGCAGACAGAGTGAGTCCATACAACTTGTGACAAATGTTTCCTCCTGAATTTACTTAGGCTTGCATAACAAAGGGCTTGAATACTTCTTGACTCAAGACATTTCAGATTTTCATTTGTAATTCATTTGTAAACACTTCGACATTATGAGGTATTGTGTGTAGGACAGTGACAAAAACATCTACATTGAATCAATTTAAATTCAGGCTGTAACACAACAAAATATGGAAAAAGTCCAGGGGTGTGAATACTTTCTGAAGGCACTGTATTTCTAATGTCCCAAATAGGTGAGGTTTCCATACAAGCCCTTTTTGAGTCAGCACTAACTGAATAGGGTGGGGTTTCCATACAAGCCCTTTTTGAGTCAGCACTAACTGAATAGGGAGCCATTTGGGACACACCGTCATTTCCATAGCAGGTCTGGTGGCATAAATACATTATGAAGATGAATGATGAATAAAACATTAGATTAATAAATTGACAATTTTGAAAAGTAGGTTTGTATTCAGAGTTACTAATATAAACTAGGGGAGCTTTGATTGATTTTTGAATTTACTTGAAGTCCCTGGGCATTTAGGCTTTCCATCTGAAATCCCTGGGAATTTAGGCTTTCCATCTGAAATCACTGGGCATTTAGGCTTTCCATCTGAAATCCCTGGGAATTTAGGCTTTCCATCTGAAATCCCTGGGCATTTAGGCTTTCCATCTGAAATCCCTGGGAATTGAGGCTTTCCATCTGAAATCCCTGGGCATTTAGGCTTTCCATCTGAAATCCCTGGGAATTGAGGCTTTCCATCTGAAATCCCTGGGAATTGAGGCTTTCCATCTGAAATCCCTGGGAATTTAGGCTTTCCATCTGAAATCCCTGGGCATTTAGGCTTTCCATCTGAAATCCCTGGGCATTTAGACTTTCCATCTGAAATCCCTGGGCATTTAGGCTTTCCATTTGAAATCCCTGGGCATTTAGGCTTTCCATCTGAAATCCCTGGGCATTTAGGCTTTCCATCTGAAATCCCTGGGCATTTAGGCTTTCCATCTGAAATCCCTGAGAATTTAGGCTTTCCATCTGAAATCCCTGGGCATTTAGGCTTTCCATCTGAAATCCCTGGGAATTTAGGCTTTCCATCTGAAATCCCTGGGCATTTAGGCTTTCCATCTGAAATCCCTGGGAATTTAGGCTTTCCATCTGAAATCCCTGGGCATTTAGGCTTTCCATCTGAAATCCCTGGGAATTTAGGCTTTCCATCTGAAATCCCTGGGCATTTAGGCTTTCCATCTGAAATCCCTGGGAATTTAGGCTTTTCATTTAAAGTCCCTGGGCATTCAGGCTTTCCTTTTGACCGTATTCTATCCAAGTCTCCACATCTCTGTGGGTCAAGTTCACTCAGCGCGTGGCTGCACTGTTTGAAATTAAGTTTACACCTGATATTTCCATGTTTTATTCACTGGTGAAAAGAGCAGGTGTAACCTGACACCGCTGTAAACATTAGGTAAGTGTTTTAGTCAAGCCCTGGGAGGTGGGGTGAGTCAGTGAAATCCTATGGAGCTCTAGCAGGCCAGGCCTACCTGGCATATCTCTCCTTATCATCACCAGGTATCTGATCATCATCATCATACCTAGAGAGAGGAGCAGAGAAGAAACACAGCATGTAACACCTGGGACACCACTCGCTGAGACGCAAACACCTGAACACAGTAGCATGACCACGGTAGCCTGAACACGGTAGCCTGACCACACCCTAACACAGTAGCATGACCACGGTAGCCTGAACACAGTAGCCTGACCACACCCTAACACAGTAGCATGACCACGGTAGCCTGAACACGGTAGCCTGACCACACCCTAACACAGTAGCATGACCACAGTAGCCTGAACACAGTAGCCTGACCACACCCTAACACAGTAGCCTGAACACAGTAGCCTGAGAACAATAGACTGAGAACAGTATTCTAAACACAGTAGCCTGAACACGGTAGCCTGAACACAGTAGCCTAACACAGTAGAATGATAACCATAGTCTAAACACGGTAGACTGACCACACTAGCACAGTAGCCTGAACACAGTATCCTGAGAACAGTAGCCTGACACAGTAGACTGATAACCATTGTCTAAACACAGTAGCCTGACCACAGTAGCCTGAGAACAGTGGCCTGACACACTAGACTGATAACCGTAGCCTGAACACGGTAGCCTGACCACACCCTAACACAGTACCCTGATCACAGTACCCTGATCACAGTAGCCTTAGCACAGTAGCCTTAGCACAGTAGCCTTAGCACAGTAGCCTTAGCACAGTAGCCTTAGCACAGTAGCCTGCTAACCGTAGTCTAAACACGGTAGCCTGACCACACTAACATGGTAGCCTGAACACGGTAGCCTGACACACCCTAACAGAGTAGTAGCCTGATAACCATAGCCTGAACACGGTAGCCAGAACACACCCTGAACACGGTAGCCTGAACACACCCTAACACAGTAACCTGAACACGGTAGCCTGACACACCCTAACAGAGTAGTAGCCTGATAACCATAGCCTGAACACGGTAGCCAGAACACACCCTGAACACGGTAGCCTGAACACACCCTAACACAGTAACCTGAACACGGTAGCCTGAATATGGGATAACACATGTACAATGAGAATGATACACATGCTATTTATGGGCTTTAAAAAGTGTTAGATATTTTGATGAGAGCAACATGCACAGGACAAGGAATGGGTGTAACAGCAGAAAATGGGCATGCGTTGTATTAAGTGGCTGTAAAAGTATTAACTATTCCCTATGTAGTGCACAACTTTTGACCAGAGCCCTATGGGATCGGTACTCTCTGGCCTCTAAGAAGGCCTCACTAGAGTGGACTAGACAGGGAGAGAACTTGAAAAATAGGACTTCCCGTGGCCTGGTGAGGTATGGAGTAACAAGAGACTTTCAGAAGGTGTGTGAGAACACTTTTTATAATAAACTGTGGCATGCTGGATGTCTGCAACAAAGCCCACTATTTATCAATGTGGTATTTTTGGTCAAAAGGCTCTGGTTGTTTGGTAGGCTCTTCTCATCAATTTTAAAATGAGAGAGTTAGTAATGTGGTAGAGGTAGTAGTGTGTTTCTCATTATATACAACATGCTGTTGTAGTTTATCTTCTCCCCAGCAGAGGGCATTGTCTCCACTCCACTAACAGAGACCACTGCTGCCAGAGAACTCTGGATAAATCTGAGAGAACACAGAATAGAGGAAAAACCACACGTTGGAGAAAAACAACACGTGAGAGAATGCCTGTGGGTGGAACGACAGCTGAAGCTGCTTTTGAGGAACAAAAAAACGTTTAAC
Source organism: Oncorhynchus mykiss (assembly GCF_013265735.2). Lineage (NCBI taxonomy): Eukaryota > Metazoa > Chordata > Actinopteri > Salmoniformes > Salmonidae > Oncorhynchus > Oncorhynchus mykiss. The sequence continues at coordinate 44,370,769 of NC_048590.1, forward strand.
AGATCAAAAATGTTAAAACGCTTGAAAATATGAAACAATGGGTTTGGTAAATGTGATTGAATGTCCATAGCAATAAGATGACAACAAGGAATGATTGTACAAAATATGGAATTCTGTATAATAAACAATCATAGCAACAACTTCAAGTCTAGAACTTGACTGTTTCTCATAGAAAGAGTAATTTGTTATAACAATGAGTGATACTTATTACATGGAAATATCAGTGGGCCATCGTTCACTGTTCTCACCTTGAAAATTTACTTGGTCCTTCCCCATCCTCGTCATCAAAGTCCATCCTGCAATCAAAGACCAAAACAGTTACTAATCTAGTCTAGGGTGTGTGTGTGTGTGTGCAAACTGTCCATATGTGTGTGTTGCCATTGTTTTATGGCTGTATGCTTATATTTTCAGTTCCTCCTGAACATTGAGAATGCTTATTTCCCCCCCTGTTCCTCCTGAACAATGAGAATGCTTATTACCTCCTCTGTTCCTACTGAACAATGAGAATGCTTATTTCCTCCCCTGTTCCTCCTGAACATTGAGAATGCTTATTTCCCCCCCTGTTCCTCCTGAACAATGAGAATGCTTATTACCTCCTCTGTTCCTACTGAACAATGAGAATGCTTATTTCCTCCCTGATCCTCCTGAACAATGAGAATGCTTATTTCCTCCCTTGTTCCTCCTGAACAATGAGAATGCTTATTTCCCCCCCTGTTCCTCCTGAACAATGAGAATGCTTATTTCCTCCCCTGTTCCTCCTGAACAATGAGAATGCTTATTTCCTCCCTGTTCCTCCTGAACAATGAGAATGCTCATTTCCTCCCTGTTCCTCCTGAACAATGAGAATGCTTATTTCCTCCCCTGTTCCTCCTGAACAATGAGAATGCTTATTTCCTCCCTGTTCCTCCCGAACAATGAGAATGCTCATTTCCTCTCATGTTCCTAATGAATGATTAGAATGCTTATTTCCTCCCTGTTCCTCCTGAACAATGAGAATGCTTATTTCCTCCCTGTTCCTCCTGAACAATGAGAATGCTTATTTCCTCCCCTGTTCCTCCTGAACAATGAGAATGCTTATTTCCGCCCCTGTTCCTCCTGAACAATGAGAATGCTTATTACCTCCCTGTTCCTCCTGAACAATGAGAATGCTCATTTCCTCCCATGTTCCTAATGAACAATGAGAATGCTTATTTCCTCCCTGTTCCTCCTGAACAATGAGAATGCTTATTTCCTCCCCTGTTCCTCCTGAACAATGAGAATGCTTATTTCCTCCCTGTTCCTCCTGAACAATGAGAATGCTTATTTCCCCCCCTGTTCCTCCTGAACAATGAGAATGCTTATTACCTCCCCTGTTCCTCCTGAACAATGAGAATGCTTATTTCCTCCCCTGTTCCTCCTGAACAATGAGAATGCTTATTTCCTCCCTTGTTCCTCCTGAACAATGAGAATGCTTATTTCCTCCCTGTTCCTCCTGAACAATGAGAATGCTTATTACCTCCCCTGTTCCTCCTGAACAATGAGAATGCTTATTTCCTCCCTTGTTCCTCCTGAACAATGAGAATGCTTATTTCCTTCCTGTTCCTCCTGAACAATGAGAATGCTCATTTCCTCCCATGTTCCTAATGAATGATTAGAATGCTTATTTCCTCCCCTGTTCCTCCTGAACAATGAGAATGCTTATTTCCTCCCTGTTCCTCCTGAACAATGAGAATGCTCATTTCCTCCCATGTTCCTAATGAATGATTAGAATGCTTATTTCCTCCCTGTTCCCCCTGAACAATGAGAATGCTTATTTCCTCCCCTGTTCCTCCTGAACAATGAGAATGCTTATTTCCTCCCTGTTCCTCCCGAACAATGAGAATGCTCATTTCCTCTCATGTTCCTAATGAATGATTAGAATGCTTATTTCCTCCCTGAACAATGAGAATGCTTATTTCCTCCCCTGTTCCTCCTGAACAATGAGAATGCTTATTTCCTCCCCTGTTCGTCCTGAACAATGAGAATGCTTATTTCCTCCCTGTTCCCCCTGAACAATGAGAATGCTTATTTCCTCCCCTGTTCCTCCTGAACAATGAAAATGCTTATTTCCCCCCCTGTTCCTCCTGAACAATGAGAATGCTTATTTCCTCCCCTGTTCCTCCTGAACAATGAGAATGCTTATTTCCTCCCTGTTCCTCCTGAACAATGAGAATGCTTATTTCCTCCCCTGTTCCTCCTGAACAATGAGAATGCTTATTTCCGCCCCTGTTCCTCCCGAACAATGAGAATGCTTATTACCTCCCCTGTTCCTCCTGAACAATGAGAATGCTTATTTCCTCCCCTGTTCCTCCTGAACAATGAGAATGCTTATTTCCTCTCTGTTCCTCCTGAACAATGAGAATGCTTATTTCCTCCCTGTTCCCCCTGAACAATGAGAATGCTTATTTCCTCCCTGTTCCCCCTGAACAATGAGAATGCTTATTTCCTCCCCTGTTCCTCCTGAACAATGAGAATGCTTATTTCCTCCCTGTTCCCCCTGAACAATGAGAATGCTTATTTCCTCCCCTGTTCCTCCTGAACATTGAGAATGCTTATTTCCTCCCCTGTTCCTCCTGAACAATGAGAATGCTTATTTCCTCCCTGTTCCTCCCGAACAATGAGAATGCTCATTTCCTCATGTTCCTAATGAATGATTAGAATGCTTATTTCCTCCCCTGTTCCTCCTGAACAATGAGAATGCTTATTTCCTCCCCTGTTCCTCCTGAACAATGAGAATGCTTATTTCCTCCCTGTTCCTCCCGAACAATGAGAATGCTCATTTCCTCTCATGTTCCTAATGAATGATTAGAATGCTTATTTCCTCCCCTGTTCCTACTGAACAATGAGAATGCTTATTTCCTCACCTGTTCGTCCTGAACAATGAGAATGCTCATTTCCTCCCATGTTCCTAATGAATGATGAGAATGCTTATTTCCTCCCTGTTCCTCCTGAACAATGAGAATGCTTATTTCCTCACCTGTTCCTCCTGAACAATGAGAATGCTTATTTCCTCCCCTGTTCCTCCTGAACAATGAGAACGCTTATTTCCTCCCCTGTTCCTCCTGAACAATGAGAATGCTTATTTCCTCCCCTGTTCCTCCTGAACAATGAGAATGCTTATTTCCTCCCCTGTTCCTCCTGAACAATGAGAATGCTTATTTCCTCCCCTGTTCCTCCTGAACAATGAGAATGCTTATTTCCTCCCTGTTCCCCCTGAACAATGAGAATGCTTATTTCCTCCTCAGTTCCCCCTGAACAATGAGAATGCTTATTTCCTCCCTGTTCCTCCTGAACAATGAGAATGCTTATTTCCTCCCTGTTCCTCCTGAACAATGAGAATGCTTATTTCCTCCCTGTTCCTCCTGAACAATGAGAATGCTTATTTCCTCCCTGTTCCTCTTGAACAATGAGAATGCTTATTTCCTCCCTGTTCCTCTTGAACAATGAGAATGCTTATTTCCTCCCTGTTCCTCCTGAACAATGAGAATGCTTATTTCCTCCCTGTTCCTCTTGAACAATGAGAATGCTTATTTCCTCCCCTGTTCAAGGACCTGGTGCAACAACAACAGAAATTGTGAAATGCATAGTCACTGCCAAACAGATAAATGAATCAATTTCCTCTGCGTCCCTCGACACTAAGACCGAGTCTCAAATGGCATACTTTGCCCCTACAGTGCACCACTTTTGGACTAGGGCCAATGGGCCCTGCAGTCGACATGTTATGATGAAAACACTACAACTCAACTTCACTGAGACATTTGATTAAAGAGTATCAGAAAGAGCATTAAAAACCTTAAGTTACGGCCACATTTCTGGAGGAGTCTTTTCTTATGCAGCATTTGAGTACATTTCAAGGTTGCTTATCACACAACATGTGTGTCAAGAAACAACGGATCATGAGAAGAAATCATACCTTTAAAGCCTTACTGTTTTAGTCAAGTGAGTCAACACAGTGAACGGACAAACACCTCAGAATGACAAACTGTTCCAGAGGTGTTACGTCTATTTTTACACGTTGCCTTTGTAATGTAAAGCAATTTGTGTTGTTTGCCTTTCACATGACCAGCACTATAGTAATAAAACCTATTGTTATTATTCAAAAAGTACCATCAAGTAGGTATTGCTAAGAGCATAGAGGAAGTGTGGGTAGTGCAAACCGCTGATCCCGCCTCTGTAGTTGAAAGGTTGCCATGCCACTAGTGATGACTCGTCCAGAGTGGCGTTTTTCAATCTCATCTCACACCGGTGTGTCTAACAGACTACTGAATTGACCTGTGATGTCTTGATTAGAAGTCGACCGATTAATCAGAATGGCCGATTAATTAGGGACGATTTCAAGTTTTCATAACAATCGCATTTGCGAAAAAAGCACAATCGTTGCACGACTGTACCTAACCATAAACACCAATGCCTTTCTTAAAATCAATACACAGAAGTATATATTTTTAAACCTGCATATTTAGCTAAAAGAAATCCAGGTTAGCAGGCAATATTAACCAGGTGAAATTGTGTCATTTCTCTTGCGTTCATTGCACGCAGAGTCAGGGTATACCAGCCAGAGGCTGACATAACATTGAAGGTTGTGCAGTGTAACAAGAATATTTAGACTTAGGGATGCCAAATGTTAGATAAAATACTGAACGGTTCCGTATTTCACTGAAAGAATAAAAGTTTTGTTTTCGAAATGATAGTTTCCGGATTCGACCACATTAATGACCAAAGGCTCGTATTTCTGTGTGTTATTATGTTATAATTAAGTCTATGATTTGATAGAGCAGTCTGACTGAGCGATGGTAGGCAGCAGCAGGCTCGTAAGCATTCATTCAAACAGCACTTTAGTGCATTTTGCCAGCAGCTCTTCGCAAGCACAGTGCTGTTTATGACTTCAAGCCTATCAGCCTAATGGCTGGTGTAACCGATGTGAAATGACTAGCTAGTTAGCTGGGTGTGCGCTAATACTGTTTCAAACGTCACTCGCTCTGAGACTTGGAGTAGTTATTCCCCTTGCTCTGCAAGGGCCGTGGCTTTTGTGGAGCGATGGGTAACACTGCTTCGACTTTCGCTGTTGTCGATGTGTTCCTGGTTCGAGCCCAGGTAGGAGCGGGGAGAGGGACGGAAGCTATACTGTTACACTGGCAATACTATAGTGCCTATAAGAACATCCAATAGTCAAAGGTATATGAAATACAAATGGTATAGAGAGAAATAGTCCTATAAATACTATATTAACTACAACCTAAAACTTCTTACCTTGGAATATTGAAGTCTCATGTTAAAAGGAACCACCAGCTTTCATATGTTCTCATGTTCTGAGCAAGGAACTTAAACATTATCTTTCTTACATGGCACATATTGCACTTTTACTTTCTTCTCCAACACTTTGTTTTTGCATTATTTAAACCAAATTGAACATGTTTCATTATTTATTTGAGGCTAAATTTATTTTTATTGATGTATTATATTAAGTTAAAATAAGTGTTCATTCAGTATTGTTGTAATTGTCATTATTACAAAATACATTTAAAAAATATGGCCGATTAATCGGTATCGGCTTTTTTTGGTCTTGATACAGCGATCTGTTGATAACAGATAAGCTTTGTTGTGTGTGTGTGTGTGTGTGTGTGTGTGTGTGTGTGTGTCAAAGCAATGTACACCAGTACATTTCACTTAATCTGATGACTGATTAGCTAGAGCATATATGATTGAGATTGTGAATGATTCTTAGGCTTGACTGAATTCAGCCTCCGGTCGAGTTCGCACCTGATGACGGACCAAGATAGAGTTAAACAGAGGGCCAGTTACTGTTATAACTGAGGTATAAAGGAACACAGTCACTAAGTAGTGTCATGAGTTGAGTGCTGAGTAACTACAGCCTTCACTTTAATGCTATAGTCTGTGATAATAATCTTCTCTGCCACTCATTCTTCTGATAATAGTAGAAGTGACTGATGAGTATTTGTCTGTCTCTGTATTCCTAAGTATCACTCTGTCTGCTTGTCTGTCTCTCTGTATTCCTAAGTATCACTCTGTCTGCTTGTCTGTCTCTCTGTATTCCTAAGTATCACTCTGTCTGCTTGTCTGTCTCTCTGAATTCCTAAGTATCACTGTCTGCTTGTCTGTCTCTGTATTCCTAAGTATCACTGTCTGCTTGTCTGTCTCTGTATTCCTAAGTATCAATCTGTCTGCTTGTCTGTCTGTCTCTGTATTCCTAAGTATCACTGTCTGCTTGTCTGTCTCTCTGTATTCCTAAGTATCACTCTGTCTGCTTGTCTGTCTGTCTCTGTATTCCTAAGTATCACTCGGTCTGCTTGTCTGTCTGTCTCTGTATTCCTAAGTATCACTCTGTCTGCTTGTCTGTCTCTCTGTATTCCTAAGTATCACTCTGTCTGCTTGTCTGTCTCTCTGTATTTCTAAGTATCACTCTGTCTGCTTGTCTGTCTGTCTGTCTGTCTGTCACATGCAGTCCCTTAGTAGTGTGGCTTTCCCCATTGAATGGTTCTTTCTCAACTCTTTCCTCAATTCCCCGCGTCCTCTCTCCTTGCCTCCTTCTCAAAACGCATTGGAGGAGAGAAGGTCTCAGGGGAGGGACCTCAGATCTCCTCCAGTTATAGGGAGGTGAGTAACCAAGGAAACCAGGAAATAGAAAACAACTACACAGACTAACATGTCACAGCGTAGTATGCATGGTTATGTCTGATAGGAGAGCTGTAATGCAGCATGCATGCTTATGTCTGATTGGAGAGGTAATGTTGCACGCATGGTTATGTCTGATAGGAGAGGTAACGCAATATGCATGCCTGATAGTTGAGGTAACGCAGTATGCACTGTTATGCCTGATACCAGAGGTAACGCAGTATGCACAGTTATGCCTGATACGAGAGGTAATGCACTATGCATGGTTATGTCTGCTAGTAGAGCTAATGTACTATGCACGGTTATATCTGATAGTAGAGGTAATGCAGTATGCACGGTTATGTCTGATAGTAGGGGTAATGCAGTATGCGCGGTTATGTCTGATAGTAGAGGTAATGCAGTGTGCACGGTTATGTCTGATAGTAGAGGCAATGCAGTATGCACGGTTATGCCTGATACGAGAGGTAATGCAGTATGCACGGTTATGCCTGATACGAGAGGTAATGAAGTATGCAGTTATGCCTGATACGAGAGGTAATGAAATATGCACGGTTATGTCTGATAGTAGAGGTAATGCAGTATGCATGGTTGTGTGATAGTAGAGGTAATGCAGTATGCTTAGCTGTGTGATAGTAGAGGTAATGCACTATGCATGGTTATGCGTGATATTAAAGGTAATGCACTATGCATGGTTATGTCTGATAGTAGAGGTAATGCAGTATGCATGGTTATGTCTGATACGAGAGGTAATGCAGTATGCATGTTTATGCGTGATAGTAGAGGTAATGCAGTATGCATGGTTGTGTCTGCTAGTAGAGCTAATGTACTATGCACGGTTATATCTGACAGTAGAGGTAATGCAGTATGCACGGTTATGTCTGATAGTAGAGGTAATGCAGTATGCACGGTTATGCCTGATACGAGAGGTAATGTAGTATGCACGGTTATGCCTGATACGAGAGGTAATGAAGTATGCAGTTATGCCTGGTACAAGAGGTAATGAAGTATGCACAGTTATGCATGATACAAGAGGTAATGAAGTATGCAGTTATGCCTGGTACGAGAGGTAATGCAGTATGTATGGTTATGTCTGATAGTAGAGGTAATGCAGTATGCACGGTTATGCGTGATAGTAGAGCTAATACAGTATACATACAGCATGCTTCCACCGAGCACAAGCATCAAGCCTATCTCAGTGAAAATTGAGGATCATTACTCTGTGTCAGTATGTGTTGCTGACCGTCTTAGTCAGGCTCCTACTGGAAATGACATGTCTCCAGTTTTTCTATCCACAGACATTCATGTAAGGAGTAAATAAAAGATGCCCTAGACGGGTCCCTGTTGTCTTCCGTGTCATGTCGAGTTGCCATATTGCCTGGATGGCTTTGGCTTTTATTTCTTCATGTTGGTGTAGGCTATATGTATAATGGATAGTGCATTCGGAAAGTATTCAAACCCCTTGACTTTTACACATTTTGTTACGGCCTTACTCTAAAATAGAAAACAGAAATACCTTATATATATACATAAGCATTCAGACAGACCCTTTGCTAGGAGTCATAAAATTGAGCTCAGGCACATGTTTTCCATTGATCATCTTTGAGATGTTTCTACAACTTGATTGGTAAATTCAATTGATTGGACATGATTTGGAAAGGCCACACCTGTCTATATAAGTTCCCACAGTTGACAGTGCATGTCAGAGAAGAAACCAAGCCATGAGGTCGAAGGAATTGTCCGTAGAGCTTCGAGACAGGATTGTGTGGAGGCACCGATCTGGGGAAGGTTACAAAATAATTCTGCAGCATTGAAGGTCCCCAAGAACACAGTGCCCCCCCCCCCCATCTTTCTTAAATGGAAGACGTTTAGAACCACCAACTCTTCCTAGAGCTGGCCGCCCGGCTAAATTGAGCAACCGGGGGAGAAGGGCCTTGGTCAGGGAGGTGACCAAGAACCCTCTGTGGAGATGGCAGAACCTTCCAGAAGGACAACCATCTCTGCATCTTCTACCAATCAGGCCTTTATGGTAGAATGGCCAGACAGTAGCCACTCCTCAGTAAAAGGCACCTGATAGCCTGCTTGGAGTTTGCCGAAAGGCACCTAAAGACTCAAATCATGAGAAACAAGACTGAACTCTTTGGCCTTAAGTGTCACGTCTAGAGGAAACCTGGCACCATCCCTACAGTGAAGCATGGTGGTGGCAGCATCATGCTGTAGGGATGTTTTTCAGCGGCAGGGACTGGGATATTAGTCAGCATCGAGGGAAAGATGAACGGAACAAAGTACTGAGAGATCCTTTATGAAAACCTGTTACAGAGCGCTCAAGACCTCAGACTGGGGCGAAGTTTCACCTTCCAACAGGACAACGACCCTAAGAACACAGCCAAGACAACGCAGGAGTGGCTTCGGGACAAGTCTCTGAATGTCCTTGAGTGGCCCAGCCAGAGCCCGGACTTGAACCTGATCTAACATCTCTGGAAAGACCAGAAAATAGCTGTGCAGCAACGCTCCCCATCCAACCTGTTTTTGCTTTGTCATTATGGGGTATTGTGTGTAGATTGATGAGGGGGGAAAACACAATTTAATCAATTTTAGAATAAGGCTGTAATGTAACAACATGTGGAAAAGGTAAAGGGGTCTGAATACTTTCCGAATGCTCTGTATGTTGTTGTATAGGCAGAATACCAGGGCATGGGGTAAATATGTCCCGATTTCACCCCGGGGGTTAACGTACCGTGGAATAGTCTCGAAATCTTCTGTTCCCTCTGTCTTCGACCTGAGAGTGTTTTTTTAATCATACATGCAGCTATATGAGATTACTGTTTGCTTTTTTCGGTGGCACTATGTCAAACTATCATACATTGTATATCTCTGGCGTGTTACTCTGTCCTGCTAATAAAGCTCGTTTGAAATTCAACATTGGAATATTGGCCTGTGTGCTTGCTCTGTGTTTTTGTTATCCATGCCTGACGTTCTGCTCATTGGAATAATGAAGCAATTCTATTGATATTTGGTCCTGGGATAAACCTGGAATACTCTTGATATACTGGTGTAATACTCCTGGAACACCAGTGGAATAGCCTTGTGGGTAAAATGCAGATATAAAATAGTACTCACCCTCCGGATCTCCTCTTGCCCCCGCGGCCCGGCATGGCTCCGCCCATCCTCACTTGGCCCGCCCCCACCACCGCCCCCGGCATAGTAACGGGCCCCGGCAACTCACTGCCCATCTCTGGAACAGAGGACAGAGAAAGGTACCACATGAGAACATGGCATTAGACATTGTGTGACATTGTGACTGTATTACAGCTGCATTAATATTACTCTGAAAGCGTGGACATGGCCATGTGGTACCTGAACCTCCACAAGAACATGCCATGGTGGCTTTTCTGTTGTTTTCAATGTAGCCTAAATCCAGCCTGTTTTAGGACACAGAAAGACTGAATATGGCGCTCCGTGTCGTGCTGGGTGGTGAGCTGAAGCACATTGCGTGCCAAATCACAATTTCTCTCTCTGTGCCTTTCCTTCTCCCAGGCCTACCAACTCACCCCCTCTCTCTCTCTGGTCTACTCATTCACTCCATCAGCCAGATGTTAGGGATATGCTAAACAAACCCCCTTCTCTGCCCCAGTGCTTCCAGCAGTTTTGTTAATATTTTATACAAGCCAGCGTTTCCCCTCTCCTCTCCCTCCCTTTCCTATCCTTCCCTCTCTGTCTCCTCCACTTGCTTCTACTTTTCTCTGTCTTGGAAAACCCCCAGCTGCAATGCAGACCCCAGCAAAGAACCAACCAACTAATTAATTCATTCATGAAGTAGCCTAGAGGTATGTAAACAACACTTCAACTCATACATGCATAATAACTAGTGCTCAGGAGGTGGCAGCCAGACATAGCATGGCATACTGTGGTTCTAGGTGAGAACCCAGTGTCTGGCTACAGGAGGCTAGGGCTGGAGAGGACAGCCTGGACACACAGCGTCTGCCTACAGGAGGCTAGGGCTGGAGAGGACAGCCAGGACACACAGCATCTGGCTACAGGAGGCTAGGGCTGGAGAGGACTGCCAGGACACAGTGTCTGGCTACAGGAGGCTAGGGCTGGAGAGGACAGCCAGGACACACAGCATCTGGCTACAGGAGGCTAGGGCTGGAGAGGACAGCCAGGACACACAGCATCTGGCTACAGGAGGCTAGGGCTGGAGAGGACTGCCAGGACACAGTGTCTAACTACAGGAGGCTAGGGCTGGAGAGGACTGCCAGGACACAGCATCTGGCTACAGGAGGCTAGGGCTGGAGAGGACAGCCAGGACACAGTGTCTGGCTACAGGAGGCTAGGGCTGGAGAGGACAGCCAGGGTTTCTCCTATCATTACTTAGGAGCAGCGCCACCATGTCTAGTAGTAGCATTCCCTGTGTAGCTTCTTCAATCCACCCAAAGACATCATAATATCACTGGCTCTCACAACAAAACACAACAAACATGGATTATAGCCTATCGCATAATCTGACAAATAGGTTTGTTACTGGGATAAGAGGAGATTAATGCATTGTGTAATCTGGCTTTAATGAAAAATAATGCTCTTTGGTAAATACATTTTTTTTTAAATGCAATGCTTTTAGATTCGTGGGAAGTAGTTAAGGAGTGTACTCTTCAGGAGAAATTAAATATTATTGGAACGCACCCAGGTAATAATCAGTTGATTGTTCATTCTGTTCCATGCTTCTCTTCACATGGCAACTCTATATGCAGCCACGGTGCTGTTAACACCCCAGTTATTTCTTCATTAGACTTAAATGTGCATATCCAATGAGAGAGAGAGAGAGGCCTGCTGTTGTGGTTATTATTGGAAATGACAGTAAAATCGAAGCTGTATTTCTTAAATGTTTTGGCAGTAGAACAGTTAGTTTCAATAATCAGTTAACGTTACTGTATACAAAAGACATCAGGCCTAGGCTAAACAGAGCAAATAGAACTGGAGTGAATGCACATTAGGAAACGTAAGATTTAGGCCTATTTTTAGAGTAGTATTTTTCAACACACAAGGCTCAGGCTACATTCCATAGCCTACACATATTTGATGACAAGCAGCAATTCAGCAACGTGTATATAAACCATTGTTTGCCTTCCTCTAAATGTTTTGCTTCTATATCACTACCAAACTTGTATCATTGCCCAGAATTGATTATATTAATAAGAGCCCAGGCGATATAATTGCACCTCCGCTAAGGATGCATTGTAGCCTTGTACTTCCGTAATACAGTAACAATCTAACAACAAAAGTGTATGCTGTGTGTACGTTTATTTGCTCAGTAACAATGTAACAACGTAATGACTACATAACAGCAGCATTGTAATTAACGCCTTTGTGACTGTCATTACATGACAACTAGAGCTTCAAGGTTCAAACATATAAGGCATATAAAGGTAGCTTTACTGGTCATGCAAATAAGACTAGCTAGGCCACTAGGTTACTATTTAGGCCGTTCACTAACAACTTTAACTTCTTCCTCAAATAACACTGAGTAAAGAAATCCAGGCTACAGTGTTGTTAGCGCCTAGCAAGCTGCAGATTTCATCTAGCTAATGACTGTCGAATCAACCGGCGATAGAGAGGGACCAACAAATCGCTGTCACTGACACCAGTGCCAAACGTCGAAATGACTCGACTCAAATTGCCCGAGTTAACGTCGATAGGCCAAGGGCTCGGTATGCAAAATAACCTTTGTATCGTGAGGGGGACTGGCTATTCGGTGAAATCAGAGCACGTAGCAGCAGCTAACTAGCTGCCTGTTGGATTGAGCCAAAACGCAACCAGCATCTCATTTTGCGTGCAGATAATACATGCAAGACATTAAAAAGCTTCTGCCCCTATAATAGGTTGTTTGTGTGTAAATAATGGACGTATGCTCACGCTATAATGAAGAAAATGCGTTTCTAGGTGTACAGAAAGTGTTTTGAGGCTGAGATAGCTCCGTGGGGGAAGGGGATGCTGTGGAGAGCTTGAGCTCTGTGAGCCTGACGTCGGCGTCTTCAGCTAAGCGCCGCTTTCCATTCCGGTAAATGTCAAAAATAGATGTTACATTTTAAAGATATAAATCACCATTAAACCCCCACTGTGTTTGTTTTTTCCTTAAGATAAATCGCGACTTACCCGATGGATTGACCGCGGCGGGAGTTGCCATGTTGCCTCGATAGAAAAACAAGATGCAGCTATGAAAATGACGCACAATACGGCTCGAGAGCCCGGGGAGAGACAATCCGCTCAGTGGTTTTGCACGCGAGCTCTCGGTTCAGCCACCTATAGCCTCACATGCATTCGGTCGAAATACAAATAAGTCACGAATATCAACAATAAAGGCCCTGTTATTTCGGGTTCGCTTGGCCCGATGAAGTCAACGGTATTTTATAAATTCGTTCTTTCAGACTGAAAAATGCAAGATGTCTGAAAGGTGTCTAAACACCGCGAGACTTCACTTGAATTAATTATGTTTTGCCTGTATCTTTGCTTTGAGTCAAATTAATCTTTGAAAGATGGAAAGTCAGTTAATGTCAGTGAGATAGAGTAGCCTAACATCCTTTGCCAGTAATCACTTGTTGAATCGTGGTCCTATCTTTCATATAGAATAGAACAGCCCAATCAAGTAGGCTAAAATGTAATCCCAAATAGGCCAAATGTTTGCTTTGTAAGCATTTATGGCGCTTCAACAGCACTCACTTTGTAAAATACTTAGTGTTTTTCACCATTGTATCATTGTCAAACTATGAGATGGAAACGAGACCTAGCTACATGTGTTTGATGTGAAGATCAATCCACTTGAGATCCATAGAGGACATGACTTCCAATGTCACAGATCATTTTAAATGGATGAATCCACAGGGCATTGTTTCAGAATCTGCACAAACCAGCAAGATTCTGGGAGTTCGAGATGTAAAATCTAGGCCGTTCTCAAGGTTCCACCCATCCTGATTTAACTCACAATAGTTGCTTTTTTTTCAATGTATGTTTTCATTTTTTCAATAGGGTTATATTTGCAATTTGATGTGCAAAATGCAACACAAGTGAAGACAGCGGAAAGATAATTTACTCCACAAGAGATAAAAGGAAGGTAAACTTGGGTGTAGGTTTCAGATTTCTCTGTAGGCCTAATCTAGGACTGAGTTACACATAGTTACTGTGTTACACCAATCATTTCAGACTACATGTAATCACAGATGGTATCTGTGACCATTATGTTGATTGTAGGCCTATTCCCATTTCAAACTTAACCCCCGGCCTGGTGTCCAGGGGGGGGGCAACCGGGGGGGGCAACTGTTCTCCTGCCCTTTTTTTAGGCACAAACTACTTCAATATACATATACTTCTATACATGTTTTAAACTAGCACACTGATACTTTCCTGGTTTAAATGAACCTATTGCAAGTGTCTGCATCTCTGTGCCTGTATCATTAGATAATACACCCCCCATTAGGCAAAGGCACGCCTAACTGCTCTGTTTTTCTCAGAAGAGATTAATATTCTAACTCGTCTCTCTCTAGATTACATTTCAAGTTTTCCTCTCCATTACGTGCACTGAGTGTACAAAACATTAGGAACACCTGCTCTTTCCGTGGCATAGACTGGTCAGGTGAAAACTATGATCCGTTATTGATGTCACTTGTTAAATCCACTTCAATCAGTGTAGATGAAGGGGAGGAGACAGGTTAAAGAAGGATTTTTAAGTCTTGAGACAATTGAGAAAGGATTCTGCATGTGCCATTCAAAAGGTGAATTGGCAAGACAAAATAATTAAGTGCCTTTGAATGGGGTATGGTAGTAGGTACCAGGCGCACCATTGTGAGTGTGTCAAGAACTGCAACACTGATGGGTTTTTCATGCTCAACAGTTTCCCGTGTCTATCAGGAATGGTCCACCACCTGAAGGCCATCCAGCCAACTTGAACCAACAGTGGGAAGCATAGAAGTCAACATGGGCCTGCATCCCTGTGGAACATTTTCAACACCTTGTAGAGTCCATGCACCAACGAACCGAGGCTGTTCTGAGGGCAAACGGGGGTGAAACTCAATATTAGGAAGATGTTCCTCATTTTTTGTACACTCATTGTAGTACCATTGCAAAGTTTAAAATTGAATATTTTTTCCACATTCATTACAATATATTTGTGTGGTCAGTCATATTTACAGTATGACATTGTGTGTTAATAAGACACTGAACAGTCATGTTTACACTATGACATTGTGTGTTAATAAGACACTGAACAGTCATGTTTACACTATGACATTGTGTGTTAATAAGACACTGAACAGTCATGTTTACAGTATGACATTGTGTGTTAATAAGACACTGAACAGTCATGTTTACAGTATGACATTGTGTGTTAATAAGACACTGAACAGTCATGTTTACAGTATGACATTGTGTGTTAATAAGACACTGAACAGTCATGTTTACAGTATGACATTGTGTGTTAATAAGACATTGAACAGTCATGTTTACAGTATGACATTGTGTGTTAATAAGACACTGAACAGTCATGTTTACAGTATGACATTGTGTGTTAATAAGACACTGAACAGTCATGTTTACAGTATGACATTGTGTGTTAATAAGACACTGAACAGTCATGTTTACAGTATGACATTGTGTGTTAATAAGACACTGAACAGTCATGTTTACAGTATGACATTGTGTGTTAATAAGACACTGAACAGTCATATTTACAGTATGACATTGTGTGGTAATAAGACACTGAACAGTCATGTTTACAGTATGACATTGTGTGGTAATAAGACACTGAACATGCCTTTAGAGGAAATGTAAATATGTCTCGGTCCACTATAAACCACTGAAGGGAAATGCCGATTTGTATCAACAATGTACAACATGACATAAAACATTTACTTTCAAAATTGCAAACATCTAGTTTGGATTCCACATAGCACCTGCAGGGCTAGAGGTGACATTTATTGGGGTATTTGAGAATGTTAAGCCCTCTACTTGCAGTTTCTCAGATGGCGGGGGAAAAAAAATGTCATACAGAAAACTTACAGTGATTTATAAAAATAAATGTATTCTACTAGCTAACTACCATTACCTTGAGAGACTAATGCAGTACAATACTTTTCATAGTGACATATTTGTCTTGTTACATAGCTGTGCAGAATGTCATTTAAAGAGACCAATTCCTAAGAAAGAATCGTTTTCAAGGTAAAAGTTATGCCAGAGGATAAAGTCTGACAGCATTGATTGTGCAATGATGTTGTTGTCAGCCAGTGGATGGGTTACGGCAGTGTGTAGCCTATGTATTGTATATATTTACTCATCAATTGACTTCATTCAAAGCCTCCAGAGAAATATACCTAAAATGTATAGGCCTTACTGCAATTAAACATAGCCAATGCAAATAATCAGATTATTACTGTAGCTGCTTTGTTCTAAGATCTCATTTGTATGTGGCTAGCCTGGGGGATTCTC